>NC_091117.1:184405187-184577687 GCF_040183065.1 Periplaneta americana | reverse complement strand
CAACGAACAAGCCCAACAGAGAAGTTTATTTTACACCACATTACCACTTAACCATTTATGTTGCCCATACCAGGATGCAATAGAAACTCGCGTTTTAAGATTATCTGTCAGAAAAATTGTCAGCGATGTCGTAGGTATCTCGGTAGACTCTCTCTTTATTTAAAACTTCCTTTCTTTCAATATTATTTCTTCTTGAAAAAAGGACACTGTAACAATGAATTAACTACACCAGCATTATTTCTCGCATTTGTTTCTGTTTATATTTTCCCGAAATACATAATAACACTACTGTACTACGAAGTACAATAGTACAACACCCTCGCTTAAGTCATAAACTGAGACATGAGGGGAGGGAATAGTGTGGGTCTCTGCTTGCCAAAGAGCTGGAATTTGTGTTATTTATGGCCTATTTAGGAAGACAAGTCACCACTGCTATTCCCACCCCACTCTACCTTGAGGCCGCCCCATGGATGTGAGGAGTGAAACCTGACCAGGCCACGAGGCCAGACTAATTGTGCCTCGGCTACAACGTTTTAAGCGCAAGCTCAAACCCCGCGAAAATACAGAAAATTCAGAAGACAGACACGGCACGAACGATTCTGGCCTCAGGAACAAATTTACTGCAAAACAGGTCTATATACATCACAAGCCAGACCCGGCACGAGCGATTCTGGCCTCAGGAGTAAATTTTATTGCAAAACAGGTCTATATACATCACAAAGTTTTAAAATGCTTCTACAGCGATGCTTCATTCAAATAACTAATACATTATATAAAAACACAAAATTTGATTTCTGTTAAGCCAAGTGACTGAGGCCCGGCCTCACTTGCCTCAGTCAACCAGCCGCCACTGCCTTGTACACTAAAGCTTTGGTTCCTCTGAACCGACGCATGCGAGATGCGAGGTCCGCCTCGCACAAATCCGGACTACACGAGAGATAGCGAGTGGTTTCTATAACTGCGAGATGCGAGGTCTGCGCGCCTCACAGCTATAGAAACCACTCACTATCTCTTCTGTAGTCCGGATTTGTGCGAGGCGAGCCTCGCAACTCGCATCTCGCATGCGTCGGTTCAGAAAAACCAAGGCTTAAACCTCATACTGGTTACTCTGTTTCCCTACGCCGAAGCCTGCTAATGAGAAACTAGCGGAACTATTTATTTTATCTTTGGTTCTGAATTTTTCCGTGATTAGAAAGTTCGCTCATAAAATTGGAGTTAAGATACCTTTGAACGCCAGTGAAGAGTATTGTCATAATGAATCAATGGATGGATGGATGGATGGATGGATGGATGAATGGGAGAATGGACGGACGGACGGATGGATGGCTAAATGGATGGATAGATGATGGAGAATTTTTGGGATGTCATATGAGAAACCAGAGAAAACCCCTGTGTTGCCTGAACCACGGGTTTGCCCAGCAAAGTTATAAATTCGTGGCCACCTAGCTTATAAGCCTAGCGCGCTAACAGTGATCTTTCCTAGAGGTACATATTTTTAACTTAATAATATTCAAACATCATTTTCTTATAACGTAAGAAACATGGTTATGGTGGACACATTGAAGCAATACTGAAAACAAATATGATACTTACAAATTTTTCAGAAACGAGTGGAAGATTATCCTAGTAACTTATGATTAAACCTGACACCAGTCTTTGGCAGTGTGATATAATGTATATGCACATGTAAATACTTCATTAGTAATTTGTAGGCCTATAAATGGACACTTAACTTCCATCCTAATAATAATTGAATTGATTTATAACACTAGCTTCATTAAAAAAAATTATTAACTAAGTACGGTACCCGGCTCTATATGCTTTGGAATGGAGAATCACAACTTTAAAATTATCTTTCATACAAATGAACTACTTGTATTCTAAAGGCGTGGCATCATAATTGATCTGTGAAAAGGTCTCAGCAGGGCGTTGCGAGATTATTTCTATGCTGGAACGAGCCTAAATATGATTGACAATTCAATTATTGCTTCTTTTCCACATCTGCGCCTTTAACGAAACAAATCCGGCTGGTTTTCTGAATGGCTAACATTTAGATGTGCGTGTCCACATAGTGTGAAGAGCAATTTATTTCTCTAAGTTCAGCGAAACTCGAGAAGAGCCAAGATGAATTATCTGACAGTTTTCTATCATGTTCAAATGTAAAGACGGGTTTGAAAGCCACACCCTTAAGGATTGGGCATCGCATTCCATGAAGTATTTCCTTTCTACGAATAGTATCCCTGTTTTTAATGCAGCCCGAATCACCACTGTTTATAATGCGCTGGCTCATTAGATCAGTGATAGGCAGATTCCTGCACTGCCGGCATGCACTGTGCGTGCATATTTCATGCATGAAGAACCGGTTCTCAGTCGAAGCGGTACCATTACACGTGAGGATAGGTTAAGGATTAGCGAGTTGTTTCTATGGAGTAAACAAAGTGAAATAAATCACGTAGATCAGCGATGTCATCCCCTTCCATTACATGCTGTTCTTCAATTTCTTTCCAGCGACAGTACACATTAAAACCTTGCCTCCTCTGATATCCCTCTCCTATCTGCAGACTTATGCTTGATGTAATGGGTAGTAAGAATAAAGCTTAAGTACTTTCTCAAGGTTTATACTTATGAGTATGAGCACTTCCTGTGATTATATACTCGTAACCACTAGAACATTCTCATTTTCGTAAGAATAAAGACATTCTACCTAACGCGAATATACAGGGTGTTTAAAAAATACGGGGCATAATTTCAGGTATGTATTTCCCACATGTAGACAATCAAAATAGTTCATTACAACATGTGTCCGGAAATGCTTCATTTCCGAGTTATGGCCTTCACAACATTGAAATTCACCGGAACGTTTTTCTTTCCGCAGGTCGTTGTCATCACAGAAGATGTTCAAAATGTCCACCTCCTGCTTGAATACAGACCTCACATCGATGTCTCATTGACCTGCGAACACGATCCCAAACTCCAGGAGTATTGCGTATGTCCTCAGAACATGCCACAATTCGATTCCGAAGGGATTCCAAATCAGGCACCCGAGACGAATAAACCAATGATTTTAAATGGCCCCACAAGTAGAAATCGAGAGGGTTCAGATCAGGTGAGCGTGGAGGCCAAGCAGTTGGGCCACCTCTACCTATCCATCGATCAGGAAACCTTCGATCCAAGTACCGGCGAGCCGTACGACTGAAGTGTGCAGGAGCGCCATCACGCAAGAAGTGAATGTGTTGACGATTGATCAGTGGAGTGTCTTCTAAAACATGAGGTATGGTGTTTTCCAGGAAGTTTGTGTACGCCTGCCCCGTAAATCTGTTAACGAGTACATGGGGTCCAACTAATCGATCACCAATGATACCGGCCCACATGTTGAGGGAGAACGCACCTGGTGATGAGATGGAACAGTTGCACGTGGGTTTTCATACGCCCATACATGCTGATTGTGGAAATTTGTTATGCCATCTCGTGTGAACTGTGCTTCATCTGTAAACAATACTAAGGCAGGAAAGTTCGGATTTACACCACACTGCTGCAAGAACCACTGACAGAACCTAACTCGTGCAGGGTAATCGGCTGGTGACAGGGCCTGTACACGTTGCAAATGATAAGGATACAATTGATACTCTTTCAACAGTCTCCAGACAGTCGTATGAGGAACATTGACTTACAACGTTACCCTTCGTGTGCTGATAGGAGGAGTCATGTTCACAGCCTCCAGAATCTCCTCCTGTACTTCTGGAGTTGTAGATCCCAAACCAGGAGAATTAAATTTTCCATACTTGCACAGACGGTAATGGAGACGTACAAATGTCTTCCGATCTGGACATTGTCGCTGTGGGTACCTCTCCTGGTACAAACGACGAGCCAGCGCAGCATTGCCGTCCGCCTTACCGAACATGAAGTGTATCTCTGCCAGCTCTTGATTTGAATACATGTCGCACAGTGTCGCCTACACAACATTGAATGTAACCTTCGCCTCGGAATGAACTGTCAGAGTGCCCTCTTAATGTCTCCTTTGACGGCAACGACCTGCGGAAAGAAAAACGTTCCGGTGAATTTCAATATTGTGAAGGCCATAACTCGGAAATAAAGCATTTCCGGACACATGTTGTAATGAACTATTTTGATTGTCTACATGTGGGAAATACATACCTGAAATTATGCCCCGTACAGCCTTCTTGATCGTTTAAAGTTAGTATATACTCGTGTTCCCTATCCTCTTTGACCACATTGCACCGTGATGTTCAGTTTTTTATAGACTTTCACATGCTATCGGCATGCTGTAATGTTTTGTGTTTTGCTTTTGATGATGGATAAATAAATAAATAAATAAATAAATAAATAAATAAATAAATAAATAAATAAATAAATAAATAAATAAATAAATAAATAAACATGAAAAAAGAGAGTGAATCAGATAAGTGGCGTTAATAAAACAGGAAACAAGAAAATAGTACTGGGAAATCGTCATTACGGGATGTTGGATAGAGATTACAATCCATTTCTAGAATTCCAGTTATGCTAATTGTATTTTTTATTATGGAGCAGTTATATAATAATATATGTATAATTTTAAAGTTACAAGTAGTTATATTTTGCAATTCAAATTTTACAAAATAAACTGCTATTAATAACATCATTAGTAGATCTTTAACCTCCTGTGACATTCCAACTCTTCTTGAACCATCTGGTATTAGCCGGTCGGATGGTAAACGACCTGACGGCTTGACATTAATTCCTTGGTCCAAAGGTAAATCACTCATCTGGGATTTTACATTTGTAGATACATTAGCCCTTTCCCATTTAAAATCTTCTGTCAATTGTGCCGGATCTGCTGCTGAATCCGCTTATCATGCTAAACGACGCAAATATGAACATTTAACATCAAATTACATCTTCGTCGCTTTTGCAGTTGAGACCTTTGGTCCGTGGTGTAGAGACGCTAAAGATCTACTCACCCAAATTGGTACACACCTACTGTCCCGTACCGGCGATCCTAGATGTATCAATTTCCTTCGTCAACGCATTGGAATAGCGGTTCAGCGAGGGAATGCTTCCTCCATCCTGGGATCATTTCCTAACTCTATTTCGTTAGAAGAGATCTTTCTCATTTAATGTGTAGCGTACCTGCTTGAGCACGGGTAGAAAGTTCACAAGAACAAAACTTCCACGAAGAAAGGAGAGAGGATGTCCGATCTTTAATGAAGCCATGGTCGAGAATATCCACAAGGCGAGGTGCTCCCCATCGGCAACATGAAGATCAACTCTATGTCTGAGTTACGACGGCTGGCCGGCGTCAAGAGCATGGGCGATGCGGAATGCCCCACGCTGCTGGACATCGAAATTTGCAGCGAGCAGGACGACCCCAGGCAGCGCCCCAACTTCGGCGTCAAGTGCAAGATCTTCGAACTGGACGCTTGCCAAGGCATTGGAAAGGTGTGTCTGGTGTACCTTCACAAGAGCGAGTGCGAATCCGATCTAAAACGAGAGGACCCCAAGATCTGGCTGCTGGACAGAAGTTTCGAGTGGCACTACCTGGCTGCAGACTTCACGCAGTACTTCCGCATGATGCTGGTACACCAGGGTCTCCCCCAGTGGCAGTTCAAATTCACGCCCATGGACCATTATTATGAAATTAGTTTACAATGTTATACTTATCGCATGAGCTAATGTATGAAGAAACAGTAAAATAAAAACTGTTAAGAACTTAAAAAAAAAAAAACTGTAATTGATAATTATATTTAATAATACAATCTAATTTTATAGACATTCATATTTTTATAGGTCATTCATTCATTCATTCATTTTATTCCATAGATCTTACATGAGCAATGAAGCTTTAAGATGTGGAACAAGTAAAAATTTTACAATATTACAATTGCAATTTTTACAAATTTTTATAGTTTTACAATTTAGTAATTTTCTACAATTTTTACAATTTTGTGCAATGTTTTTTATGAATAACAAATACGTGTTTTTCACATTCACTTTTGTGAAGCGTTAAACGCTTCTGAAGTTCACGTCTTTTTTTCTATATTTTTCCATGAGGCACTACATCTTTCATAAATTATGCCATTTTTTTACATTTAACTTTAAACTGAAAACAAACCAACAAATACTCAGAATTGAGCCTGCTACAAACCATACTCAGAATAACATGAGAACAAACTTACAAATATGAGAATATACTAGCTTTTATTCTCATCAAGCATGAATGTATATTATGTACAAGATGGACGCTTGAGTATATTCTACTATGCTTCCATGTTATGAGTATATAATAAAAATGAGTAGGTACTCAAATGTTTTCATTATTACTAACAAGAGTATTTACTAAAAAAAAGTCCAGTATATACTATATACTCATGTTTATTCTTACCACCCAATAGGGGAGCACAAATTAAAATACAGTGCATAATTCGACCTCATGCTGAAGAGTAAAGCGCATTGAAGCCATCATCACAATATCAATTACTTCAATTTTTACCTTTTACTTTAAATAATAAAATAAAAAATTGTCTCACATATACAGCAAATATTTCCTACATATAAAAATGATTATTCAAGAGAGCTTTATTCAAGCCAAATTAACAAATAGGACAGCTGTGGGATTCGAACTCTAAAATACGATATATCTTTTGAAATCTCCAAAATCTCTACGCACTACCACGAAGATAATATGTATTGGCCTATACTTTGCGGTGGTAATTAAACTAGTGCTGTTGATCGTTCAAAATATTTTGATCGAGTTGAAAAATGTTTTAATATACTGAAATACACAATTATTGTTAAATTTAACGTGCGTTCGATGATAAGCATAAGTATTAAATGTTGTATATCTGTATATTTTGTATCGCTATATTACAAAACAACTATTTTAATTATTTACTAACATATTTATTATGGTGCATATAATTTATTGTGTCAATTTCTCCGGGAATTTTTGAGACAAACATAAATAACAAAAAGTATGAAGACTCACCTAGTTAATACTGCTTCATCCATGATTTTAAATATGTGAGTGCATTCACATGCTCCGAATTAAGTGCCGCTCTACGTTTAGTAACGATGTTTCCTGCATCACTAAACACGAAAAAAAAACTTTTTTTTCTGTCAAGCACTTCTCCACGATCGTTCAATTTAAATCCAAACGTTTCACCGAGTTTATCTCTAAAATTCTCATATGACATAATGGAGTTCACACTTTTCACAAACCACAGAAAACTGATTTTTTTTTCCTCTATCAAACTAAACACACAATCTTCATATATATAAACTCAGTAGGTACAGAAAATGCAACTGCAAAACTACAGCGGTCGAAACAGAAGACTGGCCCCTATTGTAATCGAATTACCAGATTTTAGAAAGGGAAGAAGGTAGTTACTCTCTCATTTGCACACAGTGTAGACATGGCTATTTTATAAGGGATGAGGGGGACGAATCCCAGAAAAGTATGTATTTCATATGCTAGGAAGATGAGCTGACAAGGTGGAAGTTTTCTTGGAAAACCATACAACTTAATAAGGATTTCGCATTATGTTTCAACTTTTAATAGAGGTAGACTAGGTCACTGTCCTTATACCTCCATCTCTTTCTGAAGTGTATGTGCAAATATTTTTCCTACGCTACCTGGTTTACAGTTAGAAAATAACAGTATTGTGCTTTTAAGTGAGCAATTTCCGAGAGAGAAATATTGTCGGAATTTTTAGTATGAATTTGTATTAACAAAATAATAATTAATATCAACTACAACCGATTAATTTTAATCGACTCGATTATTCGATTAAATATTTTTGATCGATTAATCTTACAACAGAAATTGATCGATTAATCGATTAAATTCCACAACACTAAAATTAAACACTACATTTGGAAACTAAGCAAAGGTTAAATTATCGTCATCTTACTTGCAATTTGCCTTAACTCATATAAACAGAGCGTTAGGATTTAATAAATAATTTCAACGTGGCCAATATTTTTTTCTTCACGGTAGACTAACTAGAACTAGGCGGACAGAAATAGCAAACCCTAGTCACGGATAGTCACGGCATAAGGTCACCGCTTCGAACATCATAGCACGCACAAACACGCCCAGTCCCTATGGGAGAGAGATAAATCTCAACGCCAGCCGGGAAATGAACGTAAGACCCTTCATTTCGAGCAACATGTTTTACCAATGCGACGCAACTGTGGAGTTTCATCTTTTCTTCCAAAGCATAATATCATCCTACAATCCCATTAACAGTGAACGACTGTTACATCAATTGATTTTACTATATTCTTGATCGCCATCGGGCTTTCAATTTATTCTTTATATCTCTCAAAACAATCAGTGGATTATTACCTTGAAATGAATTACGGCTCTTTTCCATTGGAGTAGCTTCCCACACTCGAAATAATTTATTGTACCCTCAAGCTCAGAAATGGCTGGAAAATGTAAACAGGTTACTTGCTCTCCAAACCCTACTGTTTGAGACAGAACACTCACGTGGTTATACTGTTAACCCTTTTCAGCACAGTACGCCAAACAAAGAAAACAAAATGTAATTTTTTATGTTTGTCGTATTGTAGGGACTACTAATAGACGGTAGTATCAGCGAATAGGGATTATAAAGAATGGACACTGAGCGAATTTTCCTGTGTTTTGTTTCTCTGTGCGCCAGCGTTTAGTTCTACTTTCAAGCGCTAGAGGTTAGTGTAATCGAGCATAGGCTAAGATAATAATTGAGAATAGAGTTGAGACACAGGATCCAAACATCGCCTACATTATTGCATAATCCAGTAATGCTTTGCTTCAAATAAATTCAAGTTAACAGCTTTTCCTTATTTCTCAGTGACGAACTAGTTGTAATAATAATATTTTATATTTCAGATATAATAAATTATATTATAAAATAATATAATACATTATAAAATTATGTATCAAATTCGTTTAATATTTGTATATAATATAGGTATATGGTTTTGCTTCTCATAAGAGTTTCGTTTTTCCATTTTCAGTGCTAAAAATCATTACATATTTTAATTGTTGTTGGGGTCAACGTCTCAACTCTCATTATAAAGGAACTCTAGAGTCTAGACATTACAGTTAATGACGGATTTATTATTTTATGGATCCAATTTATTTTATTTGAGTACATAATGTACCTAGATGTATTAATTATATGTGTTATATTTTCGCTGTGTCGACTGCTAGCTGGTGTGATGTCAGCGCCAACTCTAGAGAGAAAGCAGAATCTCACGCTCTAGCTGGCTTGAAGGTCATTGAAATCAGTCCGGCTACATCAAAGGTACCGACGCGAAGTGTCCATTCTTTATAATCCCTATTCGCTGGTAGTATATTATACACACTATTTAAAGGATGTAATTGATACTTTGTTATTGAAGTGTTGTATCAATTAAGTGTGAAGTGTGTTGTGTCAAGTAAGTAAGTAAGTAAGTAAGTAAGTATTATTCCTTAACAGGTTGAAAATATACAACACGATTAAAACCGTTTAAAATAATCTGATGTAAAAGTTAATGGAAAGTGGTTTGTATCATGAGTCAGTAGTTATATGACTTCGAGTCACGCTAGACTGTTTTACTCAGAATTGGGTCCTCCACACCAGAACACAATGATAGAATAATAATCGCAACCTCCGACTGGAGGTAAATGACAGATTATCACGTGTGTAGTAGAGTGCAAATTCTCAGAATTGCAACAATGAAGAAAAGAAATGCGTAAAACAGAACTATAATTAGGGCTGTTAAGCTCTATTGAGTCGCATTGTGACTTTCGAGAATTCACAATGTGTCATCTGGGATACGGAACGTGAGTTCACAGCTCGCGGTCCGCAAACCTAGAGTGAAGAGAAACTGAAACCGTGTTTCGAAAAGCGATTAGGAGTTGGAGGTTGTTGAGGAATGAAAATAAATCTTGCATAGTAATTAATATTAATATTAAGGTAGGGAACGCCTATTAACCAATTGTGCCTATGATACTTCTTGATATGTCGTCTCCTATAGTAGTTTCCACCTTGCGAGACGACTAAACAGGAAGTGACATCATGTTGCTGCCAGTATAGGCTCGGTTGCCACATTGTCGTGGCATGAGTTCAAATTGAGTTACGCGCTTTGCAATTTTCACCAGGATATTTAAATTATGCGTATGACGGAGTATTTTAAATGCTTACGATTTACATTTTTACACTCGCAATAATAGCGGCAATGATACAGCATACGAAAGCAACTACAAATAGCGCACTTGGCCTGGCGCCGTAAGTTTGGCAACATTGTCCCGCCAAACAAGAGAACATCGCACCCCGCTTGGTTGCCACTGTATTGCCAGTTTATCGCTAGCAGACGAATTTTTGCATTGTATAATCCAGTGAAAAGTTACATTCTCATTCAATGTGATAACGCTGTAAAAACTACCCCTCTGGCTAGCACTCATCCCTCGCCTATAGAAACTAGTAGGGTAAATTAGGGTCTGTTGGACAGTCGGGCATGTTGGACACTTTGTACTTTAATGTGTTACCTCGCTACTTGTGGGCACCACATTCTGCTAGAAGTAAATGACGGAAGTAGCCACAAGTGAGGCTACTTCCGTCATTTACTTCTAGCAGAATGTGGTGCCCACAAGTGGCGAGGTAACACATTAAAGTACAAAGTGTCCAACATGCCCGACTGTCCAACAGACCCTAATTTACCCTATATAATAGCTAAGATTTTTAGTAGTAGTCAAAGACTGTATCTCCTTGCAATTGATTGGTGTATTCTATATTTTATTTATTTCTTTTTTCTGTTCTTCGAAACGTGTTTTCAATAATGTCACTAATATAGGGTTCCCAGACATATTAGAATAAAAATACGGGTTATCGGTTATCATTGAGTACGTTTAGTATGCGCACCCATCAAATATGCCAATCTTTCAAAGTGTATGTGTAGTAAAGTTTACTACACAAACACTTTACTAACACCGGAGGGTAAGTAAACAAATAGTAAACAAAATTGTTAGGGAGCATATTTGCATTAAGTTCAAGCTTCTTCATGTAGGCCCTAAATTGCCTTCAAATTATTTTTACCAAGTCATTACAGAAATACTCTACTCACGTGACAATATTCTTATAAATCAATCCGCCTTAGCCTTGCAATATTTCTCTGAAGAATGAATTTCACTTAACAATTGTTTATTTTGAAGAATTATGTCATGAAAAGCAACACAATCCTCACTGAAGACTGATTTTACAATAAGCATCGATTTTGCTATTTTTACAGACAATTTATTTTCCTCATCAGTCCATAGAGCGTTCATGCGAGAAAATAATCTTTAGACACACACATTTGTTCCAGGCACACACATAATGAACTCCACTACCCTCTTCAAATTTGAGAGTTCTCCTTCAGTACTTTTAAAAAGATCCACCCAGACTTCATCTAAACGTTTGGTGTTGCCATCACTCGCCTTGAGAAATTAATAACTCACAATAATTGTTTCGTAATAGCCCAGCTACAGCTACCTGCAATGATGAAGTGCGATGTTTGTAATTTGTAATATAGAATTGTAACTTTTCCATTTTTTCTCAGTTTAGAACTCTAAAATACGGGACGGAAAGCTGTCCTGAAGACTTTTCTCGGGACAACGGGACGCATTGGTGAAAAACGGGATGATTCCGTATTTTACGGGACGTCTGGGAACCCTACTCTAATACTCATATTAACATGGATCTAGTCAACATTTTACTTCTAATGAATTTACTGGGTGCTTTATCTTGCTTATATTGTAGCAAACACCACCATTGTTACATGAAACTGATATTCGGAGAGCAGGTAGCGTGGCTTAGTTTATCTTTTGAATGGCCGGACCCACATGGATCTTTGAATTAAAATTTCCATTGGCCATTTGTATGTGCGATATCAGCTCATTGTAGTGGAGCCTTTTCCCGACATCCGACATGCATCTTCATGGAATATAAAGGCCATACCCTCTAGATCTCAAATAGAAGTTAAGAGAATAAATTAAATAATTAAAAACTACTTGAAAAAGTGATGCTAAAGGTAACTGAATTGAAATTTAATATTCTGTTTATCATAGTGACTCAGTGGTAACACACTGGGCTTATAAGCCAGGGGAGCCTGGATTCAACCCCGATCGATCCACCCTGAATTCGTAACTTGTGTTGGGCAACCCCATAGTACAGACAACACAAAGAGGTTTCCTCTCATTATCATGGTTCTCCTGTAACACCCCAATAACTCTCTACCGTCATCATGATCATTTATTACAACTGAACGAGTAATATAGACCCACTGTCCGTGGTTCACTCTAGATAGTCCCTGACGAATTAAATCGTCTACACGCTTCTCAGTAGGCCTACTAGCGACATCTATGAGCCACGCTCGTAGATTAGAGACAAATAACGGCAAGTTAAGGCCTTACCAATGCACAAAAAATCATAATGTTCTTTCAAAAGCTAGCAATAATTTAGGGAGACATAATCTGGAGAATAAGATTCCAAGAGAAATAAAGAATGAAAAATATCCCAAATAAGATTGCAATACATTGAAAAAAATTTACAAATACGATGATGATGATGATGATGATGATGATATAAAACAGAACGTTGACATGCGCAGTAAGAGATGAGAGACAGTCACAACGTCGTTTGCAAACAATACCTGCTTAACGTATTAAAAGTATGTTTTTTGTCGCTCTGCTTTAAATCGTGAAATAATCCAATAATTAAGAACGAATAGAAAGATGAAATTATTTTCGTGAAAGGACAGCAATAACGTATTCATGAAAGAAGAAAAGGGGAAGATAAGGAATGGAAATGTGTTTCTTGTTGTAAATATTTAATTTAATAGTTGATAGATATTAATTAGGATAATAATTTACAATAAATTCACGATAAATGTGTTGTATAAAATTTAGAAATTGCTTGTAACAATATTGTTTTACGGAAAACTGTGTAACGTCTTGAGAAATTTCAACCCATAGAAATTTAAATTACATTCTAGTGAATACTTGGATTACTTGTTGTTTGCTTAGGTTATAATATAGTATATATTTCATTAAACTTGTTCATTGAAATATAAGATTGCATTTTAGTATTTACTTTCATCTCATTTCATTTCATTCATTCATGTGTATAAATTATAAAACGTTGTACAGATTTACTGAATTTATAGATTTGTAAAATTTTATAAATTTCATAATTGAAACATAAGATTAATTCAATAGGAGATTTGATTAATCAATGTCATACAAATATTATAATAATGTATTTATAACATACCTATCGTCCACACCTGTGGAGTAACGATCAGCGCGTCTGGCCGCGAAACCAGGTGGCCCGGGTTCGAATCCCGGTCGGGACAAGTTACTTGGTTGAGGTTTTTTCCGTGGTTCTCCCTCAACCCAATACGAGCAAATGCTGGGTAACTTTCGGTGCTGGAACCCGGATTCATTTCACCGGCATTATCACCTTCATTTCATTCAGACGCTAAATAACCTGAGATGTTGATACAGCGCCGTAAAATAACCCAATAAAATAAAATAAACATCTCAGGTAAAATAGGGTTCTCTGTAAAATTGGAGTATAATAAATAAAAAGGATAAATTTCAGAAAACGCTACATTAAAGCATAAAGACAACATAAGATGTAATATTGTCAAAGGAAGCCTGTATTTTGAAGACGTCCTGAATGTCTGATGAAAAGATGGACAAGCTTTATAGACACCAACTTAAACATAAATAATAAGGAGAAGCTTGTAGTAATGGTAAAGAACTTACCGTAGAATTTATTTCATGATTTAAAATGCAAATAAGAAACGAATAAGAAACTAAACTAATAGCGCCCGAGTTAGGAGTTAATTTAATCGCGAAAGCAGAAATAAGATTGAAAGGTAAAAGATTTACGTTCGAAAAAAAAGTTCAGAATTGCTTGGATTCAAATATAGGAAGGTGATATTTACACATTCACAACATTTGTTGAGTGTGTTTCCCATTAAGGTCAACCGCATCCTGAATTTCCGGATGTTCCTCTGGTGTTCTGGTTGTCACAAACCAGGGTTTTCCGACAAAAAGTGCAACATTTTAACCGCATTTGGAAAAAGTGAATTGTGAAATTTATGTCATAGGAAGTATATTCTGTATAAATAAATATACAGGGTGTAAGGGGTATAAGGGCCGTCCTTTTCACAGTCGTCAGGGACGGTCTACAGGATCAAAAAATGTCCACACAACATAGGGTCAAAACTTGATAGTTTTCCCCGAAAAAAAATATTTCTTCTCTTATTTTGCATAGCCGGCCGTCCTTCAGAGGCTTCACCCTTTCAAGGGCACTGATTTGGACTAAGGTAGGTGTCCCTGATATGGCCATGCTAAGGTTGAGAATTTTTCTAGCCGCCATTTTGAAAAACATGTAAACCACTTTTTTCTTACTCGTTCTCAGTCTAATGGACTTTCTTAAAACAATTTCCTTTCCCCATAAAAATAGCTTTAATTGTCCAAAAAGTCCCAAATTCCAAAAGACTACCTAGTGGCCATATCAGGAACATGTGCACATGATATGGCCACCCTTGTTCCATGTTCTACAAATCGTGATTGTTTTCAGTTAGATAGCGAAGTTGTGCTAAAATTAAATAATTTTGGTGTAAAATGAATAAACATGACACTTAATAATCTTTTTTACAATTCAAAAGTGTAGTCAAAACAGGTTTTTCCATAAAAAATTAAGTTGTTTTTCTTAAAATACAAAATGTTTGCGTAATCCCAGCTATAAGGCATGTAAATTTGTCAGGTGAAAAAATTAAAGTGAAATGAACTTCATATGGCCATGGTGCATTGATATGGCCATATCAGGAGCAGGTAAGCTTTCACGAAAATCGTTTGATTATGAACAACTCGTAAAAGATACACCATCAACGACAACACCAATCAATAGAACATTAAAAACTGAATGGAGTACTATGGTTTTCATGAAACAAGTCTCTGAAAAACATGCATAAAACAAAGGAGACTTACCAGAGAAAAATAAGAAGAGGTCACATGAAAATCGCAAAACAGACAACTGACGCCATATTGTTCAACCTGACTGTATGGAAAACGATCAAGTGACATACCAGGATGCCCTTTCACTGGATGTTGCTGCAATTTAGCGGATTTTTTGGTTAACTAACTCACAATAGGGGGGGGGTGGCCATATCAAGAACATGGTCATAACAGGAGCACCCACCTTATATGTATTTTCCACTGCAATTTCCATTGATAGTAGATATGACATGCCAGTAGAAGGGTATGAAGTAACTAAACTTTCCCTTGAAATGAATGAACTGCGAAAAATTCGCATTGTTCATTGTTGAAATTCATTAAGTTTCCGGGCATGTTCTCTGATAAAAGACTGTGATCTTGCGTGTGCGAGTACAAGCTGTGAACTTTTCTGAGGTCTCTGTGCAGTCTGTCGTATTCTGATGCTTCTGGTGTTAACATTGAATTGTTATATTTTGTGTTTTGTTAAGCTATGTCAAAACAAGTGAAATTGCATTTATTACGTGTGTTTTGGAAATGATTCCATCTTTAGAACCAAGAGAAAAGTTATCTATTTAAAATTGACTGTAAACGTACATTTTTAACAATGAGGCAATTTTTGTGAGCCCTTCCACAGTTTGAATAAAAAACTAAAAAAAAAAAAAAAAAAAAACATATTTCACCTCTTCCAATAACCTAAAATGGACTTCTTGAACACCTAAAATTCCAGTCACTATTCATAATTGAATTGTTTATTGTAAAAATCCCAATAACTGACATTTTTACAAAAAATTGTTTTTGTGCAAATTGTTATACTTTGCCAATGGACAAATAGTTGAGTGTAAAAATCATACATCTGCAACTCAATAATGTTGAGGAATTAGGTAGTGAATATCTGGTTTATTGCAAAAAAAACCTCAACAACAGCATCTATGGGATTTTTACACCAAACGGAACCGAATTGATTGAACCTATACCATTTATCAACTGACAGAAATCATTGTAAATTCATGAAATAAATTTATTGTCAATATGGTTCAAAGAGACGATGTGGTGAATTTCAAAAATTGGTGACGTTCATTTTATAAACTCAGATGTATGTCATGCTTCATGTGGTAAAAATGTAGTGAGAAAAAAAAATACATTTCAAAATTTCACAATTTTCTGAATTTATACACACTGGAGAGAGAAGAGGAAAGATATTTTGTAAAACCAGTATCGGAGGCTTAAAGCCAACAGACAGCTTCACAATACGGATTCCTGAAAAAAGCACTAAACCAGTCAGGCGGCTCTCCATGCGTACAGAGGCTTCCTATAAATCCAAGGTTTCCATTAATGCCAAAAAATCTGTGATTTACACAGTATGTTCCTGATGAATTCAGCAGTTTTTATGCAGAAATACTCGTAGTATCCTGGCCAAGAACAGAAGATGTCTTAACAGATGTGGAACAATCATAAAACTAAAAAGAATTCAGTAAACAAAAATCCAATCCATTTTGTACATTTTGTGGATTGATCTTCTAATACAGTATATATATTGTTTAAAATACACTTTTCTTCATTTTGACCCAATTAAATACTTAAATAGTCTGTACTTCTAACGTCAATCTCGGTTTGTAGTAAAAACCTCGTAAGTGATGATGACGTACATTTTCATCTCGCACGGTTACACAAGTCAAGTATAAAACACAGTTTTAACAATGTTTCATTAACGTAAAGGACATTAGCTTATCAAAATATATTTTAAGTGTAAAACTTTTTTTGTCCCTCCTGTAGAATTTCAATTTTTATACATGTGGGGTTTTTACAATAAACGATTCAATTTTAATCTTACAACTATCATAGTTTTAGTTGCTTGTGGGCCATTTTAATGATGCAGTAATCATAGCTTGCCACATATCATTTGAAAGTAGTACCACTATCCAGCGTTATTGCTTGCGAATGAGTACAAATTGTTTTGTTGACACCAGGATTAAAAATACAGCGAACAGACCTGACGTTGATAAAATATAAGTCTAAATGCGGGGTGTGCAGTTGGACTATGTTGATGGTAGCTTGTAAGTCGATGAGTCTTGATTGAACGAGAGGAAGCATATTTGCCTTGTATGTCGAAGAACGGGAAATACAGTAAATACAAGGTGAGTCAGGAGTAAAGGTACATGGTAGTGATTCTAAACAAAAAAAAAAAAAAACTTATGAACATATGTTCTGTTCTTAACAGCATCTGACTTACAGCTGTTTGAAAATCACGGGCGTCTTTCTCATGTCCTTCATCAGCTTTCACATGCAGTCGCAACCAAAACGACATTAGGTTGTAGTAGGATTAATGAAACGTATCCTGGGCGTTGGATCGGTCGCGATGGAGTCATTTCTTGACCACCGAGATCACCCGACCTCACTCCATTGGATTACTGTGTGTAGGGTTGGCTTAAGAGCAAAATCTACAAGCTTAAAGTGGAAACTTCTCGCTCGCAATTTACGTGCTTGTGCTCAAGTAAAGGAACGTCCGAATCAGCTGAGATCAAGAACACAGCAGCTGTCTATAAGAGCTGCAAAGTGCATTGAAGTTGACGGTTGACTTTTTTAACATGTTCTGCAAAGTAAGTACACAATTAAACAGAACATAATGTAACAATGTTTTAATTTAATATATTCCACTGTGTTTATTTTAATTTTTTGTCTCTTATTTTTATTGTGCACGCTTAATTCAATCGTCTTTTTAATGTTATTATGTAAATAGTATTTTCTTCTAATTTAATGCTCATATATTTATCGCAGCGTTCATTTTTGTGTGTTCTTTATTCAAATCTCTGTTCATGACTTTAGTGTGTAAATCGTGTTCATTTAACACCTAATACCAGTATGTATTCCACAATAGATACTTATATATATATATATATGTATATAATAATAATAATGATAACAATTATTATTATTATTATTATTATTGTGTACATTTTATTCAATTGTCAGCGTCTGGTTTAATTATGTGAAGTCCACACTTGTGGAGTAACGGTCAGCGCGTCTGGCCGCGAAACCAGGTGGCCCGAGTTCGAATCCCGGTCGGGGCAATTTACCTGGTTGAGGTTTTTTCCGGGGTTTTCCCTCAACCCAATACGAGCAAATGCTGGGTAACTTTTGGTGCTGGACCCCGGACTCATTTCACCGGCATTATCACCTTCACATCATTCAGACGCTAAATAACCTAGATGTTGATACAGCGTGGTAAAATAACACAAAAAAATTATGTGAATTCTACTTGCTTGTAATTTAATACCAATATGTGGTCCAATGTGTTTATTATTGTTTCATCGAGTACATTTTATTGAATTACCGGCTTCTGATATCATGTATTTGATTCTAACAACATAATTTGTATTCCACTGTGTTTATTTTTATTTTATTAGGTAAATTTTTATTTAAATGCCTCTTTTGATATCATTTCCTATGTAAATCGTATCTGTATGTAATTACTGAAATCCGATTCAGTGTAATTACTTAAATCCGATTCAGTGTATGTTGAACTATCTAAGCAAGTTTTAATCCTGGTTAAATGTAAGAGAAGGCCCTACGGCCTTAATTCTGTCAGGTTAAATAAAGAGCCATTATTATTATTATTATTATTATTATTATTATTATTATTATTATTATTATTATTATTATTTACTATCAACTGCACTTTTCCCGTTACTGATTGTTTCCATTAGTTTTCTTCAAAACCGTAAAAAAAAACAGGACATATGTTCATATAAACTTCTTTGTTCAGGATCACCAATATTATCACACTTCAAACCATGTACCTTTCCTCCTGATCCACCCTGTATGTACAGTAAGTCGGAGCAGGAAAGTATAGGAGATGGAAGTTTTGAATAACAATCAAATTTATGCAATGAAGCATAGGGAGTGTAGTAAGAAGAAGTACTTCGATAACAGTTTGTAGGCCGAAACTCAGGGAAGGCGGAAGTGGATAGTATAACGAAAACAGAGATATAGTCATGGTCGCTATATTGTCTTGGAGACCTATCCTTCAGCTTTCTAGAACAACCTAGGTTGAACAACACCCCGGAACTAATGCACATGGTCATGAGTCACGTCCCAGACGCGTGAACCCGGAGAACGCGTTCCATAAGCACCAGGTGGATGTCCTACTGTCGCAACATTGTCTTGCAGGTGGCGTTACTCATCGGACAATAGTTCGCATGTCAACATAACTTCTGCGAACTACTAACGAATGGTCTCCAACTGCTGAATTACCCAGTGTAAAATATTAGCGTGGTAAGATATTGTCTTGCGGTCTGTTTTAATTTGTGATACGATTAATCAAATTAATGTCCTTATAGACTATTTAGCGCGGTTTTGTACTTACCACAAGTACTACTGAAAGAGGCGCTTTGTTTTATGAAGTGAATCACCATCATGCTTATTTTCTCATTGTACAAAGAACAAGAAAAATATGTTTGAATAGTTCTAAATCGGTATAGATATTTAAATGAAAATATGAGTTCTCAAAATCCATAATATACTATATACAAAGTAAACCGTAAGTAACATAATTAATTTCAGGTGGTTATTGTTGAAGATATTTCAAACAAAAATGTTTTTCCTGCCTTTTCGAGATAAAAACTGTTTTATATGAAACATTTCATAACGTGTTTTATCACCTCTACTTTTTAACTTTGCTCTAGAATACGTCATTATGAAAGTTCAGAATAACAGACAGGGTTTGGAATTGAAAGGGTTACATCAGCTTCTTGTCTATGCGGATGACGTGAATATGTTGGGAGAAAATCCACAAACGATTAGGGAAAACACGGAAATTTTACTTGAAGCAAGTAAAGCGATAGGTTTGGATGTAAATCCCGGAAAGACAAAGTATAGACTATGATTATGTCTCGTGACCAGATTATTGTACGAAATAGAAACATAAAAATTGGTGATTTATCTTTCGAAGAGGTGGAAAAATTCAAATATCTTGGAGCGACAGTAACAAATATAAATGACACTCGGGAGGAAATTAAACGCAAAATAAATATGGGAAATGCGTGTTATTATTCGGTTGAGAAGCTTTTGTCGTCTAGTCTGCTGTCAAAAAATCTGAAAGTTAGAATTTATAAAACAGTTATATTACCGATTGTTCTGTATGGTTGTGAAACTTGGACTCTCACTTTGAGAGAGGAGCATAGATTAAGGATGTTTGAGAATAAGGTTCTTACGAAAATATTTGGGACTAAAAGGGATGAAGTTACAGGAGAATGGAGAAAGTTACACAACGCAGAGCTGCACGCATTATATTCTTCACCTGACATAATTAAGAACATTAAGTCCAGACGTTTGAGATGGGCAGGGCATGTAGCACGTATGGGCGAATCCAGAAATGCATATAGAGTGTTAGTTGGGAGAACGGAGGGAAAAATACCTTTGGGGAGGCCGAGACATAGATGGGAGGATAATATTAAAATTGATTTGAGGGAGGTGGGATATGATGATAGAGACTGGATTAATCTTGCACAGGATAGGGACCGATGGCGGGCTTATGTGAGGGCGGCAATGAACCTGCGGGTTTCTTAAAAGTCATTTGTAAGTAAGTAAGTAGATAAATTTTGAGAAAGCTATTGAATGAATTCCCAATGTGCTCACTCAGTTTAAGAGAGCAGTGTATTATGACAAGTGATTGAAAGAATTTCAGTTTTTTCTTTAAATATGCAGAAATTTGATTCTAACAAATGTAACTTCGTAAAATTCCTTTGCCGAATGAAAAGTTACATTTGTTCGGATCAAAGTTTTGCTCGTTTTGAGGACAAAACCAAAATTCTTTCAATCATTTTCATCATAATACACTGCTCTCTTAAAATGGCTGATCATATTGGGAATTAAATCAATGGCTTTCGCAAAGTGTTTCCCATGCTATGACTCTACTAGAGAAGCTCATAGATGTCGCTAGTGTTGAAAAGCATATACCACTTATGATAAATTTATTTTTAATGCTCAATCATAATGATTTATCTATTTGCAAATTTAATTATTTACTATTAAATCTTAAATAGATATGATATTTAAGATATTTATGATATTTAAGATGTAATAGCAAATAAATTTTCCATATTGAATGGATTTATCTGAAAACCAAAATTAATTGTAAAATATACCACTAAGTTCGTCAGAGACTATCTAGAGTGCAACATAGGCGTTGGGTCTACATTACACTTACGATGATGGAGAATTGTTAAAAATATCCCAGGGGAACCGGAGTATCCGGAGAAAACCCCTGTGTTGCCTGGAGCACGGGCTTACACAACACAAGGTATAAATTTAGATTGTGTCGACCGGAATTAGAGTCTGGCCTCCTGACTTCTAAGTAGATCTCGGAACTTTAGGTGCTAAAAGTTAAGAATGACACTGAGTGTAGATGAATAGATGTGGTGCCCGTGAGGAGGGTTTTAAGCCTAGTTCACAAGAGTCCGATATGTAATAATAGACAACAGAGTCACAAAGACTGGGTAATGAATTTTGTAAACCGTGCGTTAATTTGTAAGAGGTAGTTGACGGTACCAAAAGGAAAATACTGAACGACAAGAATGACGTGTCAAAGAAGTGGGGGCATGGCTTCTATTTTATGAACTATACCGAGGAACAATATTAACTTTTAGCATCTAAAATTTCGGGCTCTACTTATAAGCTCAATTAGCTAATATGGAAACCGAGGTACGTTTGTTATTATTATTACTATAATGATGATATTATTATTATTATTATTATTATTATTATTATTATTATTATTATTAATATTTAGTGTGTTCCAGAATAAGGTGCTTAGGAAAATATTTGGGACTAAGAGGGATGAAGTTACAGGAGAATGGAGAAAATGACACAACGTAGAACTGCATGCATTGTATTCTTCACCTGACATAATTAGGAATAAATATAGACGTTTGAAATGGGCAAGACATGTAGCATGTGTGGGCGAATCCAGAAATGCGTATAGAGTGTTAGTTCGAAGGCCGGAGTGGGGGAAAAAACCTTTGGGGAGGCCGAGACGTAGATGGTAGGATAATATTAAAATAGATTTGAGGAAGTTGGGATATGATGGTAGGGACTGGATTAATCTTGCTCAGGATAGGGACCGATGGCGGGCGTAAGTCATGTGAGAGCGGTAAGGAACCTCTGGGTTCCCTAAAAGTCATTTGTAAGTACAGTATTATTGAGTGTGTATACATTTGTATTTGCGTATTTCTACACATTTATTAATTACACAACACTGTTTAAGTGTACAAGAAACTTTGAAACCGTTGTTAGAAAAGCAATTTCAGCTCTCATAAAAAGGCCATTATGTGCTCTACTTAAAAAATATGACAACGTTGACTTATTTTTTTCAGGGAGAAACTCTGGACGGCACGGAGATATTGTATTAATATATATTCAATTAGTTATATTGCCCGATACGAGAATTCATGACTGACACAGGCTACAGAATTGAGTGGAAGGCAGCTGAGAGGAAGCTTTGTACGTGTATGTAGAGTGAAATGTAATTGCTGTGTTTAGAAGCAGTAAACGGTAAATATTCCAGGGTCTCCGTGTTTCGCGGGACATAAAAGGCAAGTTCAGACAGCTCGTTGCCTTTCTGAAAGGGAATAATGAATTCCTGCATCTAAGTCGAAATGTTATTAGAATGAGATAGAATATAAACTCTCACATAGAATAAATTTATTGCAATTCTAAAATCATATTACATTCTGTAAGGGTAATACAAACATTTTCAACAAGTTTTGATCCTTGATTAAATGCAAATTATCATGAATGAACTGCTTTCACTGGCTGCATGAGGACTTCATTCCGTAAAAGCAGAGTAATAAAAGAGAATAGAGTCTCCTCTTACTCCGAGTAGAGCGTGTTCAAAAGTCCCACAGCACGGAAAACAATGGCAAAGGACTGGTGACAGTTTAAGAACGAACAGTAAATTGTTAATGTAATAGTGCACACAAAATATGATGAGCGGGCAAGTGATCTATAATAAAATTATTGTGCACTTCATTGAGAAAAGAAACAGTGAAGTCTGTAACAGATATAACTGAGTTAGAATTTTTCCAACAGAATAGAAGATAGCTATACGACATAATCTAACTTACAGAATAAAATAAATAGATCCTTCCAGGTTAAATTATCCACTTCAAAATGACCAGAGGAGAAATGGCCACAAATAAAAACGTCCAGAGCAAAATGTTCAAGGGAAAGTTCAGTAAAAAAATGTCCATAACAAAATGTCCAGTATGAAATATGTCCAATAGTAAAATGTCCACAACAAAATGTGCAGTATAAAAAGTCCACATTCAGTTTGAAACATGTATATACTGTTAGTAATTAAAGTTTTATCATTACCGTCAATGCTTATCCATTTAACAAATTTATTGGTTCTACAATAATTTGTTACATTTAATTGATTTTTAACGTTTTCGGCTTTATTAAGCCATCTTCAGAAGAGTTTATTCCCATATGTATAGGATTGGTACATGTGCATACAATAACTTACAAATAAATAAACCAATAAACATAACACACTATGAAAGTAATTGGACATATGGTAGTTAAAACATCACTGTTCTAAAACTGGCAATATAAGCCGTAATCTGGGTTATTAAAATTGTTACATGCTAGGTTAAAATTAGAAATGTCTCATGAAGCCTCTGTCAGATCTGGAATCCAACATAGATACCAACATGTTTTAATTACAATTGTATTCTAATTTTAACTTAGCATGTAACAATTTTAATAACCCAGATTACGGCTCATAATGCCAGTTTTAGCACGTGATGTTAAAATTAGAAATGTCTCATGAAGCCTCTGTCAGATCTGGAATCCAACATAGATACCAATATGTTTTAATTACAATTGTATTCTAATTTTAACTTAGCATGTAACAATTTTAATAACCCAGATTACGGCTCATAATGCCAGTTTTAGCACAGTGATGTTAAAATTAGAAATGTCTCATCAAGCCTCTGTCAGATCTGGAATCCAACATAGATACCAACATGTTTTAATTACAATTGTATTCTAATTTTAACTTAGCATGTAACAATTTTAATAATCCAGATTACGGCTCATATTGCCAGTTTTAGCACGTGATGTTAAAATTAGAAATGTCTCATTAAGCCTCTGTCAGATCTGGAATCCAACATAGATACCAACATGTTTTAATTACAATTGTATTCTAATTTTAACTTAGCATGTAACAATTTTAATAATCCAGATTACGGCTCATATTGCCAGTTTTAGCACGTGATGTTAAAATTATAAATGTCCCATCAAGCCTCTGTCAGATCTGGAATCCAACATAGATACGAACATGTTTTAATTACAATTGTATTCTAATTTTAACTTAGCATGTAACAATTTTAATAACCCAGATTACGGCTCATATTGCCAGTTTTAGCACGTGATGTTAAAATTATAAATGTCCCATCAAGCCTCTGTCAGATCTGGAATCCAACATAGATACCAACATGTTTTAATTACAATTGTATTCTAATTTTAACTTAGCATGTAACAATTTTAATAACCCAGATTACGGCTCATAATGCCAGTTTTAGCACAGTGATGTTAAAATTAGAAATGTCTCATCAAGCCTCTGTCAGATCTGGAATCCAACATAGATACCAACATGTTTTAATTACAATTGTATTCTAATTTTAACTTAGCATGTAACAATTTTAATAATCCAGATTACGGCTCATATTGCCAGTTTTAGCACGTGATGTTAAAATTATAAATGTCTCATTAAGCCTCTGTCAGATCTGGAATCCAACATAGATACCAACATGTTTTAATTACAATTGTATTCTAATTTTAACTTAGCATGTAACAATTTTAATAATCCAGATTACGGCTCATATTGCCAGTTTTAGCACGTGATGTTAAAATTATAAATGTCCCATCAAGCCTCTGTCAGGTCTGGAATCCAACATAGATACTAACATGTTTTAATTACAATTGTATTCTAATTTTAACTTAGCATGTAACAATTTTAATAACCCAGATTACGGCTCATATTGCCAGTTTTAGCACGTGATGTTAAAATTATAAATGTCCCATCAAGCCTCTGTCAGATCTGGAATCCAACATAGATACCAACATGTTTTAATTACAATTGTATTCTAATTTTAACTTAGCATGTAACAATTTTAATAACCCAGATTACGGCTTATATTGCCAGTTTTAACACAGTGATGTTTTAACTTCCCCATATGTCCAATTACTTTCATAGTGTGTTATGTTTATTGGTTTATTTATTTGTATTGTATGCACATGTACCAATCCTATACATATGGGAATAAACTCTTCTGAAGATGGCTTAATAAAGCCGAAAACGTTAAAAATCAATTAAATGTAACAAATTATTGTAGAACCAATAAATTTGTTAAATGGATAAGCATTGACGGTATTGATAAAACTTTAATTACTAATGTGTTAGCTTATCGGCCCCATCATGCCTTTTAAATATGTATATACTGACTCTTCAAGGACACCAACGAACAAACAATGCAGTGGAAGCATTTCATAGTAAATTTCAGAAGATGGTCGCTGCTCATCATGCGAGTGTTTGGAGGTTAATTCAGAACATCAAAGATGAACAACATGGGAACGAAACTCACACACATCAAATTCCAATAGGTCATCGAAAAATTAGGCTTCCAGTTAATAAACATAGACTACCAAAGAAACCAACAACGGATAGAGGCAATCGTGAGGAGATATCATGGTTAAAACGACAGGAATGATATAAAACGCTACCTTCGTGCAGTATCTTATCACTTGAAAAATGCATGGACAGCCAGAAGAGGAAGGTCAAGATCAAGAGATGGAATAAAAAATTCATTGTAAATTGGAGATTTTTGTGTTTTTATACTTACATAAAAATTGTGATCTCATATAGGACATTTTACATAAAAAATCGATTTAAATTGGAGATTTCTGTGTGTTTAACTGTTTATACATTAAAAATTATGGACATTTAATTCTATGGACATTTGTATAAGCGGATATTTAATTTTATGGACAATTATACAAATTTTACGGACATTTGTATAAGTGGATATTTAATTTTATGGACACTTATATAAGCCGAAATTGTATTTGTGGACATTTAATTTTTATGGACATTTATGTAAGCGGATATTTAATTTTATGGACACTTATATAAGCGGAAATTGTATTTGTGGACATTTAATTTTTATGGATATTTGTATAAGTGGATATTTAATTTTATGGACATTTATATAAGTGGAAATTGTATTTGTGAACATTTAATTTTTATGGATATTTGTATAAGCGGATATTTAATTTTATGGACATTTATATAAGCGGAAATTGTATTTGTGAACATTTAATTTTTATGGATATTTGTATAAGCGGATATTTAATTTTATGGACACTTACATAAGCGGAAATTGTATTAGTGGACATTTAATTTTTATGGACATTTGTATAAGCGGATATTTAATTTTATGGACACATATAAGCGGAAATTGTATTTGTGGACATTTAATTTTTATGGATATTTGTATAAGCGGATATTTAATTTTATGGGCATTTATATAAGTGGAAATTGTATTTGTGAACATTTAATTTTTATGGACATTTATGTAACTGGACATTTTGCTAGTGGACATTTCTGTTTGCGGACGTATTGAAATGATTTTAACCTCCAACCAAATAGATAATATAGCTGAGGTAATTCTTATTGAAGAACTATGTGAATTCAGGTGACGATTACTTACAGGTTCTACCAGAAGCTGGACATCCCTTCGAAAGAAATTTTGCACTCCAGTCCTCATACTTATGTGAATTCCCTGATGTTTATAAAGGGACCGAATGCCGTGAAAAATGAAGTTTTTACTGCAAACCCAGTCTCTTTATCTTTCAAACAGTGGATTATATAACAATTTTTCTGCTATGAAAGCTTACTGAAAAATTACAATTTTGTAGGAAAAAATTTAATTACTCCAAAATGGGTATATTCAGATCAACGAATTTTGGGATGGAGTTAGATATTATCTCAAGTCATTCTTCCACATCCCAATAATCTGACACTTCACGTCCACACTCCTGAATTTCGACCCATTTTCACTTTTTCTCAAGGAAGAAATTTAATCTTTCGACACCTGTAGAAAACTCCACAACTGTGTACTAAAATGGAGGGAATAATCTGTTTGACTATTATTAACAACTCCAAATGTTAGGATGTAAGTTGCAGTGGCGGTCCCGGGTCAATTTGCTGCGAATTTCAAACTCAAGAGAATTTTAGAAAATCTGGATTTTAATGCGTGAACGTGGTGTCACAATTTGTTTAAACAAAAAGTTATATTTGCACAAGAAGCCTTCCAGATATGTTTAACTATATTGGAAAATTCATTCATCTAATTACATCCATTCTGGAGTAATTAATTTTTTTTCTACAAAAATGTAATTTTTCAGTAAGTTTTCGTAACAGAAAAGTTGTTATATAGCCCCCAGTTTGGAAAATAGAGAGACGGGGTTGCAGTAAAATACTTCATTCTTCACAGAAATTTGATCCCTGTATAAACATCAGGGAATTGCACATAAAATGTAAGGACAGAAGTATAACATTTCTTTCGAAGGGGTGTCCTTAAACTTTTGGTAGAACCTGTGTAGGAAAAGTGTTTGTACAGTTACAGCATTAGAACAGCCACCAAAATGAAAAATAGGATTTAATCTTTAATCTTTTAGCGTTTAATAACTGTATAAAAGAATACGATAAACACAATTTTAAATAATTATAATTATAGGACCCTGAAACACTACTGTATAAAACTCTTATAACAGGAAAACATAAATACTAAAATAGAATATAAATAAGTGAAAATTACGCTTAAACAGATCGAAGAAAATTTATAGTCATGTTTGTAGGATTTCCGATAAGCTCAATTGTTAAAGATTAAATATGTTAAGATAATGTTTGTCGTCGCTCAGTTTTAACCTATTTTAATTGCCATATGGCAATTGTTTACAACTATGGTATTTTATTCATAATAATTGTAAGGTGTTCATATCTTGTTATTAATGGTTCTTACAATCTGATGATGACATATCATGCAGAAAACGTTCATCTGTAATTGTTTTCTATGTGTTGTGATGTATGTGAATAAATAGATCACATGTAATTTTTATGAACTAAATAAGACGGCAAACATAATCATAATATCATATTTAACCTTTAACGATCGAAAAAAGCTCGAATAGGATAGATTGCAACAATTTTATGTAAAAATACCTAAATGTATGCAACACGAGAAACTCTCGAGCGTTGATATTGCCTAAGACTAGGTGCACTAAAGAACGTATGTTTCATCCTACGCTAAACAAACCTAAAAATCCAAGGTCTAGATATTCAAAGTTTCTCCTTTGTCTTATCAGATTATTTTTTATTATAATATGTGGAGATTTTTCCCTATTTTTTGTCCTACATGATCCAATAATTTGTCTGTATCCTGTTAATTTTTCAAATACCGGTACTTATTTTGTTTTTAAATAATTTAATTATTGTTCATAAAGGTTTCAGAACTTTATACTATAGCACTATTGTGATGTACATATTTCTTCCCATCATATGAAAATGAATAACTAAGGCAGTCGCATGAATAGACATATTCGCTATGTTCCTTCGAAATTTTTAACCATATTTCGCCCTTAAATTGGCAATGTATCCTATAGGATACAACAGGTTAATAGGCTATATGCTATAATTTTAATAGAACAATGGAAAAAAATTGTGTAGCAAAATTTAAAACTTCACTGTAAACTGTCATTGTTTGTTTTTTGTGTACTTGTTTACCTTTTTCCTTACTCTGTTATCTTTCATCATCTATTTGTTCTTGATTTGTTTTGTATGCTTTGTCTAATGGCAGCCTCTAATTTGAGGAAGCTCTGGTAAATAAATAAATAAATAAATAAATTGCACAACATATAAAATATGGACATTGCGATAGTTGTTTCCTTTACAGTTCGACACTGTTTAATAAACTAGTGTGAGACATGAAGTTTTGCCAATTTAAGAGTTAGCCGCTACAAGCCTATGTTCTAATTTGTCGACATTCTTGTAAGGAAGCATTCTATTTCGTCATTAGGCCTGCGTGTAGACTACTACATGTTCTTGTAATGGCGAATATTGAAATCACAACTCTGAACTCTTGTATTAAATTTACAAGCAGTCTAGTAAAGTAAAGTAAATCCTTGGCGCTATAGCCCATGAAGAGCCAAAACCAACCAGCCAGCTGCTCGCCTCACATCCACATGCCGAAGCAGAGGTGGACGATCATCCAACCAGAATGGAGGTATCGTGTGGTTAGCACAATGATCCCCCCAGCCGTTATAGATGGCTTTCGCAACCGGATTTCGCTAACTATCGTAGCTCCCCAAGTGCATCACGGTCCCATACACTGGCCGAAATTTCATGAGAAAATTTCTTCCCTCACGAGGACTCGAACCAGATCGCATTCCGTAACGCGAGTCCTAGGCAGGATGCTTTAGACCACGGCGCCACGGCGCGGGAAAGTCTGCATATGTGCCAGATATTATTTTATGCTCGACCATGCCGAAGTGCAGTAATTATACACCTGGTAGCAGTCCTTTAATACATGTCATTAAAGTACACCTACTCATTAAAGTACAGATGTTCAGCCAATGACAACTCAGCTTACAGGTGTTCAGCCAATGACAAGTCAGCTTTGTACCGTTATAAAACCGCAAGTATCGATTATTCTCGGATATGCAATCGAAAGAGAATTAGCGAAAAGTCACGGAGGCTGGAAATCCAATACTGTCGCAGAAGGTTATGTTCTGTTACTATAATAATTAGCGTTAATTGTAAATAATATTCAAATAAATTCAATTTGTCATCTCATTTTTCAATGTCGAATTAAATAATCAAGGTTATATCTAGTTTAACGGAATTACATCAAGGTCAATGACATTATTGTTCCTCGGAAAAAAATCAATACTTTCGCATCTGCTCACATCTCACAATTCACGACCTAGAACAAGGTCACTTCCGATCTTGTCAGATACAAATAAAATATATAATCTGAATAATTTCAAGTTAGAAATATGATCGAGCATAAAAAGTCGTATGAAACTCGCCTATAATGGTAATTAAGAAGCTTGTATGAAAGTTATGAAACTCGCTTGCGCTCGTTTCATAAACATCCATACTCGCTTCTTAATTACTATCGTTATAGGCTCGTTGCATAATGTACTAATTTAGAATTAGAATTAAAATGGTGTACGTATTTCTCAACCATTTTTCGAAGAATTTCAATACTAATTGTACTCTATTCACAAAGCCGACAAAACCTAAATCACAGTAAGGTTACAAGAATGTCGTTTCTTTGTCATCTAACCGTATTTAAAACCGCGATCATGTTTTTATTATTCTTACGAAACAATGACCTCTTCTCAAGTAAATGTCATTCTCTAACCTTCAAAGCATGTGGAAATCGTTTTCCTTCCACTGAATCACTCTACTTCAACAGAAATTTATATTTACATTTTGCGCATTGCCTTATACCGCAAACGCTCAAGCTTCTTGCGTGACAATATCAATACTTCTTACACACTTGAGGAGAGGCGAACGTCAGAAAATTATAGCTGCTCTGTGTTCACGTTTGTCTTATGCACGAATGTCTGTGTGTAGGCTTATTTACCAAGCGAAATTCTTACAGAAAAAGGAGTTTTCAACTCATAGAATAATCTTTAATCTCATCGTCCTCACATCGTCAAACATAATATATCGACTTATTTCGAATTTTGAGAAAAAAAGGGTGTATAAGGCTACAGTGCATCAGTTATTCATAGATTTCAAAACGGCATATGACTCGGTTAAGAGAGAAGTTTTATATGATATTCTTATTGAATTTGGTATTCCCAAGAAACTAGTTCGATTAATCAAAATGTGTCTCAGTGAAACGTACAGCAGAGTCCGTATAGGTCAATTTCTGTCAGACCGTTTCCAATTCACTGTGGGCTAAAGCAAGGAGATGCACTATCACTTTTACTTTTTAACTTTGCTCAGAGTATGCCATTAGGAAAGTCCAGGATAACAGAAAGGGTTCGGAATTGAACAGGTTACATCAGCTGCTTGTCTATGCGGTTGACGTGAATATGTTAGGAGAAAATCCACAAACGATTAGGGAAAACACGGGAATTTTACTTGAAGCAAGTAAAGCGATAGAGTTGGAAGTAAATCCCGAAAAGACTAAGTATATGATTATGTCTCGTGACCAGAATATAGTACGAAATGGAAATATAAAAATTGGAAATTTATCCTTTGAAGAGGTAGAAAAATTCAAATACCTGGGAGCAACAGTAACAAATGTAAATGATACTCGGGAGGAAATTAAACACAGAATAAATATGGGAAATGCGTGTTATTATTCGGTTGAGAAGCTTTTATCATCCACTCTGTTGTCAAAAAATCTGAAAGTTAGAATTTATAAAACAGTTCTATTACCGGTTGTTTTATATGGTTGTGAAACTTGGACTCTCACTTTGAGAGAGGAACATAGGTTAAGGGTGTTTGAGAATAAGGTGCTTAGAAAAATATTTGGGGCTGAGAGGGATGAAGTTACAGGAGAATGGAGAAAGTTACACAACACAACTGCACGCATTGTATTCTTCACCTGACATAATTAGGAACTTTAGATCCAGACGTTTGAGATGGGCAGGGCATGTAGGACGTATGGGCAAATCCAGAAATGCATATAGAGTGTTAGTTGGGAGGCCTGAGGGGAAAAGACCTTTGGGGAGGCCGAGAGGTAGATGGGAGGATAATATTAAAATTGATTTGAGGGAGGTGGGATATGATGATAGAGACTGGATTAATCTTGCTCAGGATAGGGACCAATGGCGGGCTTATGTGAGGGCGGCAATGAACCTCCGGGTTCCTTAAAAGCCAGTACGTAAGTAAGCAGAAAAGTAGAAATGAAAATGAATTAGTAGGGGTACAGAAGTACTAGAACAAAACCTGGCCGAGAGCTATTTTGTTCACCATAGAATTCACTGATACTGCCGGGGATCAAACCCCAGTCGCCTCAGTGAAAGGAGACTGTCGTGTAACCGGTTAAACCACGGCTCGGCTTAATAAAAGATGTCAAATAGTGACAAATTTTCATCACAAAGTTAAAGCTCTGGAAGTTACTTTGAGGTCATGTTTGGCTTATTATTCAACGAATTGGAGGCTAGAGGAGCACTTAGGTTTTCGAAGAACCGTCTCGATTTCTAAAGAACTTATTACAGGCCACAGCGTTTAATAAAGTGAACGGATTTTTAGAAAGAAGGCGAAGATAAACGAGAGAAGCTGACGTGATCCACTTCAACACATTATCGGATTTTCACCTCGTCGCCTGTCAATATCTGAAGCACGGTATCGCTTTGAAAACAACCAGGAACAAAACATAAATCTGGCAAGCCAAGTTTGATACAAGCAAATTTTCAAGCTCTGAACCCACTCTCATGCTTTTAGATATTCGTTTCATCACCCGATGCGTTTCTGTAAAAGAACCAGACACTCTTCTTTCTCCAAATTGGCTCCACTTAAAAATGACCCTTGCGAAATAAATTATTTTGATCTTCTCTCGAACATGTATTTCTTCTTCAGCTCCAAAGTTTAAGCCCCTGCCTGGCTTGTTCCCTCTTCAAGCGAAGTATTCTTTCCATCTTCGTTTCGGTCGTCCACCTTCTCTGGTTCTTATTTGTATTTTAGAATTCGTTTGGGAAATATGTCGTCAATCATTTGTGCTATCCTTGTGTTCTCGAGGTTGCGGGTTCGATCCCGGCTCAGGTCGATGGAATTTAAGTGTGCTTAAGCGCGATAAGCTCATATCAGTAGATTTACTGGCATGTAAAAGAACTCCTGCGGGACAAAATTCTGGCCACACCGGCGACGCTGATATAATCTCGGCAGTTGCGAGCGTCGTTAAATAAACCATAATTTTAAATAATTTGTGTACAAATTTTTTCCATTTCTATTTGTTGTATTCTACCTTTATTTGAAAGTAAATATCCTTATATGTGTTAGGAAGTTCATTTGCGATGTTCCAAACTTCTGTTTTCCATATTTAGTTATTGGTCATATTATTTCCTTACTATACCTCAAAACTAAGGCTGTCCTTGTTGCCTAAAGGCTTAACTGTTTCAGTCAATGAATTTATTTAATTAAAAATCCAAGTTATGCTCCATTAAATATGAGATGTGTTATCTAGGTAAATAAGTGTGGAAAAGTGTTCCAATATCTTTTACCTATGAAAGTCATTATTTTGGTCATAGTTTCTGTGCTATTCATAGACATTTCGCTAGCCAGCGCTACGAGCGTGCTAAACTAGTCCCGGCTATCGATTGGTTACTTGTACAGGATTCATATCATATCATATCATATCATATCATATCATATATCCTATATCATATCATATCATATCATATCCTATATCATATCATATCATATCATATCATATATCATATATCATATATCATATATCATATATCATATATCATATATCATATATCATATCATATCATATCATATCATATCATATCATATCATATCATATCATATCATATCATATCATATCATATCATATCATATCATATCATATCATATCATATCATATCATATCATATCATATATCATATCATATCATATCATATCATATCATATCATATCATATCATATCATATATCATATCATATCATATCATATCATATCATATCGCTAACACTGGTTTATGAATACGAAAAACGTTAGTTAGCTGATCATCCACCGAAAGTCCGCGCTAAGAATGTCTATGAATATGGCCCTAAATATTTTCAATTAAAATATCACACAGTTCCACACTGCTATGTGTGCGTTAAAGTTAATTGATCTTCTTGAAAAAAGAATGAACTTACATTTTTGTCTTCCGCCCATTCTTGAATAGCTACATTTACATACAAATTACTGTTGTTGTTTAGTCAACTGTCCAAGGACAGGTCTGGATTCCATAAGTGACACCAACAAGGCATCACCCATGAGGCAATTAGGCCAGAAGATAATGGGGTAGGATGGCCAGTTCCTTTCCCCCTCCATTGCATACATCGCTGACTAGATACATGTTGCTACTAATAAGACTTCAGATGTACTGTATATAAACAATTATTGTTCTTCCTCTGACACATACCGTGAAGTGACATGTACTGCTTGATAATTGATGTACATACCTGCCAGAACCTCAATTAGAGGACAAAATGCCATTAACTTGACAAAATTGTTTCACGAAAAACAAATCCATAACCTCATGGCAATAGTATATTTTAATAATCCTCCATCGTAATAGTTGCAACATTTTACAGTGGTGGCAAAAAAAAAAAAAAAAACCAGACCAACCCTTGTAGCTGATTTGAGAGCCTTGTTCACTCAGAGCACAATAGACAGGTAACTAAGACTTTCGTGGTTCGAATCCTGCCTGGGAAGGAAATTTTTCTTTGTTCCTTATTCAAATTTATTCCCAATACTTTTCGATTGCTGGTAAAATTTATGTTATGAGAATAATAAGTTAATTAAGTAGTAAAATATCGCTGCAATCGAAAAATATTGGGAAATCAGCTACAAGGGTCGATCCGGTTTTTTTTTGCCACTACTGTACAGGAGATAGAGTTTGTTAAGTGAGAGTTTAATATATTCGACCCGGAGATAAATGGTGCGTCAGAGTATTGAAAGCAAAACAAGAGATATGTGGTTACTTTCATTCCAATGCTTTGGTCACTGCTTGCTTGAGTGTAAGGTGAGAGCTTAGACATTTTTTTACACACAAATTAGTACAACCTTTTGCTATCTCTCTCTCACCGCAAACTGTGACGTTGCATAGAGGCAGAAATGTAATACTAGATCTATAGAGTCCGCCAAAAAAGTATACACTCTTTGTCAAACTATTGGGATATTGATATTGTCAATTGATTTGAATTACGCCAACAGAGTACCAACGGATTGTAATCACTTCACTTCTGTCCGATTCGCACAGATAAAATTACTCAGGTTGCTGTCTACTGTCCGTCCAAGTAGTTATGTCGCAGGGTCGTAGAAAGGGGATATCACGTGACAGTTACTTAACGAGGCCCTTTATTTAAATTATTTTAAACAGTTGTATAATATTACGTAGACGTCAAATTCCTGACAGCAAATGTTTTCAGAAAAGAGCTAAGACAGCCCAGCCACGAGCCCTTACAGAAGGACCAGTAGAAACGGATGTTGGAAACAGGCAAGCTACAAAACCAAACGGTTACAGTACCTGTGCGAAAGTATGATTCACTGGAAAATACGATCATATTTCTGGAACATACTATACTCTCTCACTCAGACGACTTTGACTGAATATAAGGCCTTGGGTGGAAGTTCACTAGCACAAGGGGTGGGAGTGAAGTACATTCAATAACTCGGGTACAATAAAAATTGAAGTAAAAATAAAATGATGTCTCTACTACATTTGTGATCTATATTTAAATGTAAAACCAACACATTAGTAATATGCGTTACAAGAGCTGTATGTTGAAGTTTTCATGTTCGAGGAAAAGTTTGAAAAAGCGAAACGTAGTTGAGCTTTTTTAATTTCCGAGAATTGAAAGAAAACATACCGCTCGTGTATCGTACATTATTTTGTGCGAAGATCGTTTATTACATACCTGAAAGAGGAATTTCTAATTAGTTGCAATGAAATCTCCATCTTGGTTTCTGTTCAATGACGGCAAATTTGCAAAACAAAAATATCTATCTTCAACATTGTTGCTTTAAAATGTTTTCTGTGTTTACTATACACCAGCAGGCCGTGATATACCTCTGTCTTTTTTTCCCCCCAGTCTATGATGAGTCTGGAATCTTGTTGATTTTTTCACGGCTTCCTTAATGTTACTTGCATCACGAATCCAGTAATTTTAGTGGAGTTGTAGAGTTTACTTAATTTTTGCAAATATTTACTTACTTTACTTTTGAGGGCCTCTCCACTTTTCAGTGGTTACCCTTTATTCCCATTTTCCATCTGCGTCTGTCATTCCAGTCCTGCTCATTTAGTCCCCTATCATTCATCATCCTCAATATTCCAGCCCTCCATGAATTTCTAGGCCTTCCTAGTTTCTTTCTACCAGCTGGAGACCACTGAAGTAGCACGTTTGGCCACCTCCCCTCATCCATCCTCCTTACATGACCATACCACTGAAGTTGTCTATTCTCAATTCTTGCAATCACCGATTCTTCCATGTTCATTAACCTTCTAATATCTTCGTTTCTTCTCTTTTCCAGCCTGGATATTCTAGCACCTCTCCTTATGCCGTCCATTTCAACTGCCTGTATCTTACTTTTTTGGCCTTCCGATAGACTCCAACCTTCAGCCCCATATGTCAATATACTTTCCACTATAACTTCAAGAATTCTCTTTTTTGTTTGCATTGTTATTGTCCTGCTCCATAGCACTCCATTCAACATCTTTATTGCTCCTCTACCCTGCATTATCCTATACTCTATATCCGCTTTACAATTTCCAGTCTCATGCAATACCGACCCCAAATATTTAAACTCCTTCACTATTTTAATTATTCCTTGGGGCAACTTTATATTTCGTCCATCTCCACCTATCACCAGGTATTCGGTTTTACTCATATTAACTTTCAGTCCCCCTGCTTCAAATGCTTCAAGGAGTTTCCTTACCATAAATTTGGCATCTTCTCGACATTGCGCAATTATCACCTGATCGTCTGCAAATAGCAGCGAGTGCACTGTCTCATTTCCAACTGGAATCCCCATTCGCAAATATTTAAAAACAATAATTAACAGGGCAATTTAGGTGAAATTGCAGTGGTAAGTTTCCAATTTATAATTATTACTATATTGAACGTCTCTAAAAATAATATGTTAAAAGCCTAAAGCAGTAAAATCAATATGTCAGTTAAGCGGTAAGAAGAGGGAAATTGTTATGTGTGTTAGGTTGGAAATACTGAATTTGGAATTTTTAGACTTTCCGCGGATTGGTTTTGTGCGGAAACCAAGCAAATACGCACGATCTCGCACAATAGTAATACGCGTTACAAGAGCGGTATGTTGACGTTTTCATGTTCGAGGAAAAGTCTGAAAAAGCGAAACGTAGTTGAGCTTTTTCAATTTCCGAGAATTGAAAGAAAACATACCGCTCGTGTATCGTACATTATTTTGTGCGAAGATCGTTTATTACATACCTGAAAGAGGAATTTCTAATTAGTTGCAATGAAATCTCCATCTTGGTTTCTGTTCAATGACGGCAAATTTGCAAAACAAAAATATCTATCTTCAACATTGTTGCTTTAAAATATTTTCTGTGTTTACTATACTCCAGCAGGCCGTGATATACGTCTGTCTTTTTTTTTCCCCAGCCTATGATGAGTCTGGAATCTTGTTGATTTTTTCACGGCTTCCTTAATGTTACTTGCATCACGAATGCAGTAACTTTAGTGGAGTTGTAGAGTTTACTTAATTTTTGCAAATATTTAAAAACAATAATTAACAGTACAATTTAGGTGAAATTGCAGTGGTAAGTTTCCAATTTATAATTATTACTATATTGAACGTCTCTAAAAATAATATGTTAAAAACCTAAAGCAGTAAAATCAATATGTCAGTTAAGCGGTAAGAAGAGGGAAATTGTTATGTGTGTTAGGTTGGGAATACTGAATGTGGAATTTTAGACTTTCCGCGGATTGGTTTTGTGCGGAAAGCAAGCAAATACGCACGATCTCGCACAAAAGTAGATTTCGTTCCTTAAAGAGTGTATACATTTTTTTTGCGGACTCTGTATACAGATATTGCGATTTATCAAGCCGTTCCTCGGTCTCTCCCAGCTCCTCTTGTCTATGGGCCTTTATTTAAGTTATTGGATGATCTACCGTTCTATTGAAATGTTCCAGCTACAGGGACATCATTTTATTTTTACTTGCATTTTTATTGTACCTGCATTTCTGAATGTACTTCACTCTCACCCCTTCACTAATGTCCTTACTCCCGTCAGACACACAAACTTACGGCCGCTGTTGCATTCGAAGTCTTCAAGCAGTGAAGTAAACACTGCAGTGTATAGTGTGTTTCAGAAATATGGTTGCGTTTTCTATAGAAGAAAGAACCTATATTAATAATATCGTACTAAAATTATATTCAAGGAACGATAAATTCAATTTCAGAGAATAAGCTTCAAAATGTTTTTAATAATATGCGTAAAGAATTGAAGCCTGCATTGTAACGAACGGCAACCATTTTCAGCAACTTGTTTAAAAATTCAGGTCCACACCTGTGGAGTAACGGTCAGCGAGTCTGGCCGCGAAACCAGGTGGCCCGGGTTCGATTCCCGGTCGGGGCAAGTTACCTGGTTGAGGTTTTTTCCGGGGTTTTCCCTCAACCCAACATGAGCAAATGCTGGGTAACTTTCGGTGTTGGACCCCGGACTCATTTCACCGGCATTATCACCTTCCTCTCATTCAGACGCTAAATAGCCTAGATGTTGATAAAGCGTCGTAAAATAACCTACTAAAATAAAAATAAAAATTCAGATTAGCTTTTTTTGAATTGAGGTGGCTAGAAGCAAAGGAATGTTAGTGACATTTGTAATAACATGAGTTAAGTGCATCCAGTGTAAGCTAAAGTATCTAAAATTTTAGTTTCAAAGGGATATTTTAATCGCATCACACATTAAAATTTAAATAACAATTTCACCGGTTTTACGAAAGCTTAAATATGTAAACCCCATTTTCTCAAAAGTAACAAGTGCACTTACAGCCCTTTACTTGTGAGCCCTTCAATTTAAATGCACTCTCTATATTGTATGTTAACATCAATAATTAATATGCTAAATAAAGTAGACATTACATAACGAACATAGCCGCCAGAAAAGTTAGTTTTTGAAAAAAAAAAATGTTACTACTCTACTGTATTTTGATCAATTCCGTAAAAGTGATGATCAAACTGAAAATCGTAATATCGTACTTCCCTACAACATAAATGGATACACTACTTTTCTCTCCTCCTATACCTAGTAAAATTATTTGTTTACATATTGCACTAGTAACATCAAAGTCCTGTAATGGAAGGGGGCAAGAGTGTTTCCGAGTATAGCCAGGTTAATGTTAAAAAGTTTTGTAAAAATAAAGTGATGTCCCTGTATTTCTGTGCCTTTTTTGTTTTCCTCTCTGTGAGGCCGGGAAGGGAACATCCCTGTGCACAGCGACCTGAGGTCTACTGTGCGCCCCTGGGATGAGTTGTAGCCCACCGACCGCACTCACCCCGAACCGACCCAACCGCTAACATCCTGACGACTAGTCCCGCCATCCCTCCAAATCCGTATACCATTCCACCCCCAACAACTTTAATTTATAAGTTATATTCAGATATCTGATATCTGCTTTTTATGTATGTATGTATTTATTTACACTGCAAGTGGGCAAACACCCGGTGGCAGTGGTATACACAATATAAACAATACACAATAAAATTACAATTGAATACACAATACAATTATGCAATACACAATACAATAACAATACAAATACAGGGACATCATTTTATTTTTACTAACATTTTTAATATTAACCTGTCTATACCTTTAGAGAACCGGAAACACCGCTTGCTCCCCCCTCCAAGACTGGAGTTCGATGATACTGGCGTAAAACACAAATCACTCTACTAGGTATAGGAAGGAAGAAAAGTAGTTCATCCATTTACGTAAACTAGGAAATATCGCGATTTTGAGTTTGATAATTTTCATTAGGTTTTTCTTTAATCAAAGTACAGTACTGTATTAAGAATAAGTGTTTTTACTCACGAAGTGAGTTATCCATGCGAACGTATTCATTATGTAGTGTATATTATACTGTCTACAGCACATTAGCGTACAATATAGAGAAAGAAGTTAAATTGAAAAATAATCATAATATGAATATTTAAACACAGTTTTGAAAATGGTGGCCGTTCATTTCGATACAGGCTTCAGTTCTTTTGTGCACATTATCGCACTATAGACTATTGCATCTAATTCCAATTGCCAGTTTCGTCCTCCGTACTACTAACTCATGTTGAAATAATTCTGTACCTACTCTACGTACTGTAAATTCAATCTTCACTTCTGCCCGACCCGAAAATATAAAATTACTCAGACATGCTACCTACTGTCCGTCCAAGTGGTTATGCCGCAGGATTGTAGAAAGGGAAGAAATCACGTGACAGTTAATTACTTAACGAGGCCCTTTTATTTAAGTTAAATTAAACAGCTGTATAATATTACGTAAACGTCCAATTCCTAACAGAAATTAATGTTTTCAGAAAAGAGTTAAGACAGCCCAGCTATTACAGAGGGGCGAGCAGAAGCAGGTGGGGGAAATCGGGATGCGACGTAGGCAAACGGACAGTACCTGTGCGAAAATATGATTCAATATTGAAAGCTCTTTCGTCACTGGAAAACGCGAACATATTTCTGGAACGTACTATACTGAGTAACTCAGTACCGCTTACTATCTGCGGTCTTGGTTCTGTGTGGAGTTGGAACTTCCTTAGTAGAAGGGGTGGGAGTGAAGTACATTAAAAAACTCAGGTACAATAAAAATTGAAGTAAAAATAAAATGATGTCCCTGTACAATTTAACACAAAAATTACAATTAATAATAAAACATAAAATAACCTAATTTTACAATACAACCTACATATGTATAGACCCTACATAAGTTTCAATAGTTTTTCATTTTACTCTCATCTCACTCACTGTAGTGGCACTATGATACATTTCACTGACACTATAGAACACATTTCATTGATGCTATAAATTATCACTGACCGGAACTATTCGCTGCACTGTAAAACCATAACTTCACTGAATCACCTCGCTTCACTGATACAACAGCTCAAATAAGACAAATAATTACACCCTTATGCATACTTATAAACAAAACTACATTTAAACTAAACATTTCTAGTCTAAGACTCTCTTACATGTTGTTTTTAAATAATTTACAATTCAAACGAAGGGAGTAACTTGTCAGGCTAAATATATAATTTTGATGTACCGAAGTACATATGATATTTTCATGCAGATATTCTGTGTCATCACATGATGAAAGAGTGATGGAACGGAGAAAAATTCTCTCCGGCGCCGGGATTTGAACCCGGGTTTTCAGCTCTACGTGCTGATGCTTTATCCACTAAGCCACGCCGGATACAACCCCGACGCCGTTTAGAATCGTCTCAGATTAAGCTCCATCTCTTGGGTTCCCTCTAGTGGCCGCCCTCTGCACTACGTCATAGATGTCTATGAACGCAGGACCGAAGTCCATACATGTGCATATATATGATATGCGTAATAAATCACTTTGTGATTTAAGACGGCGCCTATACCGTCGGATCCCGGCCAAACAGTCACTCATCTGAGTGCACCTCAACACATGTATGGACTTCGGTCCTGCGTTCATAGACATCTATGACGTAGTGCAGAGGGCGGCCACTAGAGGGAACCCAAGAGATGGAGCTTAATCTGAGACGATTCTAAACGGCGTCGGGGTTGTATCCGGCGTGGCTTAGTGGATAAAGCATCAGCACGTAGAGCTGAAAACCCGGTTTCAAATCCCGGCGCCGGAGAGAATTTTTCTCCGTTCCATCACTCTTTCATCATGTAAATAAATACATGTCACCTTACAAAATTAAATGTTGAATGTCACCTTAGTTTTAGTTTGCACTTTATACACAATTTCTTAAGTTATTCTTGAATCTCCTTAAGGAAGGACAGCCCTCAAAGACCGCAGCAGGTAGGTCATTCCAATCATTTATCTCGAAGTGTAACTGCTGAAAATTTCATTTTTTTTTAAATTTTTTTTGTTATTTTTTTATTTACGTGCTATTTTACAACCTGTGTTTTGCCATAGGCATATCACAAGATATTTACATTAGTGGTGACTGCAATTTGATTGTTCAGAGTCTATTCTTGAAGTGTGCGGAAGATGTTGCTGATGAAGTTTGTGACAGCGACAGTGTTCATGTGGAACTTCAGTATCTGGGGCAGCGTTTGGGTTGTTAGAACACGAGGCCGGTCTCTTGAGGACAAGGAGCATTCTGTCAGAAGGTGTCTTGTTGTCTGAGGTGACTTTTCTGGGCAGTTACATAGGGGAGATGGTGCGTTGTTGATCCTGTGAAGATATGTACGGAAACAACCGTGGTTGGTGAGGAATTGGGTGATAATGTAATTAGGCCATAGGGATAGAGAGAGCCTGTGGTGGATAGAGGGGATGAACTGTTTGGTGTGATGTGCTACCTCGGAGTTGATGTAAAGTTGCATTCCAAATATTTATGTAGTAATTTTCCAGAAGTTGCTTACCTCGAGACATAGGGATGGAGTTGTAGGCTATAGTACTTTTATAACTGGCAGCTATCTTTACTAGGTAGTCGGCTCGTTCATTACCTCTGATTCCTTCAACTTCATTCTTCGTTCATGTCGACATCACTCAGAAATGTCGGCTGGATTTAGAAACGCATTTTAAAGTTACGATGAATTTCGCAATTTCTGTACCTCTTTATCTTGACAAGGAAATTGCACGTCTGTATCTTGTGATCAGTTCATTTGAACTTTTTATTTACACTAAGTCTACTTATATCTGAGCCATAAACGGCTCGGAGACGTCTCGTGTCCCTGAGAGGTCCCACGCAACGGGATGCATGCACTTCCTGAACACATGCGGCGCGCCATTCTCTACTGCGGTGGCGAGTTCGCATCGACACGAAGCCACCGATGTAATACGCGCTTCTGACAACCAGTGTTCCCACCACGGACATAAAGTCGCGAATAACCTGATATGCCGGGTGTATCTCTTGTCCCTATGTTTCAGAATGTAGGCAACAATGCATTTTATGGGATGACATTCGAATTCAGGTGACCTTCGTATAGGGAACAGTTAAGGTACGGTCACACGTCGCTACTTTAGCAGCGCTGCAGTACAAAAAACTGCGCAACTCTCGTACTGCGACGTGTGAACAACGGTGCAACTCGAAAAGTAGCGACTGCCGAACCTGCTGCTCGCTACTTTTTTCATGCTGCGCGCAGCTTAGAAGTAGAGACGTGTGAACAGGGTTCTCAGGGTTGCAGCCGCAGCATTTTCGATATCGGTTTTGTTGAAACTTTTACTGCGGTTGCGACCAGTGTTGCCACCCAAATGTGCCAATGATACTTTTATTGTTTGGATATATTTTAATGTTAGATGTGATGAAAATAAATTATTTGTAACAGTTATTAAATACGCAACATAGTCTAAGCATATTTGCTGACGATATAATTCATTTTTTTAATTTTCCGTATCGTGGTTTCAAACAGGAGGGTTGCCAACATTGATTACGTGAATATGCTATTGGTTATCATTTAAGTATATAGGCGTTTTTAAAAGCTTTATAGTAAAAATAATGCCAATTTCTGAATACTAGTTAGGACAGAAAAGCAAATAATAGATAAGTAAGCTTTCGCATGAGTTTCTTAATAATGCGAACATAACCACAAAATGTATATTGAGAAGTCAACACGGAGATGGAAACCTGCAGCATGACTGCGGCTGCAAAAGTAGCGCCTTGTGTGTGAACAGACTCGCAACCTCCAGTTGCAACTTTTGCTGCACTCGGGTTGCGCAGCACGAAAAGTAGAGTGCAACGCGCTACTTTTCGCTTACGTGTGAATACGACACGCAACTTTTGCAGCTGCAGTACAAAAGTTGCGCAGCAAAAGTAGCGACGTGTGTCCGTACCTTTAATTGTACGTATGAAACTGCTTCTACAAGTGACAATCGGCTCAAGGAGCACAGATTCGTGTTTATGGCACTTCCTGTGAATATGCAGGACTATGTAACGTAAAAAAGTAGGGACAAGGGTAAACCCGGTACAGTAAAATAATGTCTCATTCTTTAGTTGCGCTTAATGATAACGAGATTGCTTCGTCGCACTGAGCTTTTATTATATCTCAGCCTCTGTCACTTTTTTCTACAATTTTTACATCTTACATACCTGATTTTTTTAATTAATTTACATAATAAATGTTGATCTAAAACAGTTCTACGTCCATGCAATTCTTTGTGGGTCCACTAATTTCTATTAACATTTTTACTGAAAATATTATTAAATTTGTTTCAACTTTCTCTTTAGGTCTGTCTTGAAATAATTTATTATTATTATTATTATTATTACTACTAGGCCTACTATTATTACTACTACCATTATTATTATTATTATTGTTATAATTATTATTATTATTATTATTATTATTATTATTATTATTATTATTATTATTGGGTTACATCAGCTTCTTGTCTATGGGGATGACGTGAATATGTTAGCAGAAAATCCACAAACGATTAGGGAAAACACAGAAATTCTACTTGAAGCAAGTAAAGCGATAGGGTTGGAAGTAAATCCCGAAAATACTAAGTATATGATTATGTCTCGTGACCAGAATATTGTACGAAATGGAACTATAAAAATTGGAGATTTATCCTTCGAAGAGGTGGAAAAATTCAAATATCTTGGAGCAATAGTAACAAATATAAATGACACTCGGGAGGAAATTAAACGCAGAATAATTATGAGAAATGCCTGTTATTATTCGGTTGAGAAGCTTTTGTCATCCAGTCTGCTGTCAAAAAGTCTGAAAATTAGAATTTATAAAACAGTTATATTACCGGTTGTTCTGTATGGTTGTGAAACTTGGACTCTCACTTTGAGAGAGGAACAGAGGTTAAGGGTGTTTGAGAATAAGGTTCTTAGGAAAATATTTGGGGCTAAGAGGGATGAAGTTACAGGAGAATGGAGAAAGTTACACAACTCAGAGCTGCACGCATTGTATCCTTCACCTGACATAATTAGGAACATTAAATCCAGACGTTTGAGATGGGCAGGGCATGTAGCACGTATGGGCGAATCCAGAAATGCATATAGAGTGTTAGTTAGGAGGCCGGAGGGAAAAAGACTTTTGGGGAGGCCGAGAGGTAGATGGGAGGATAATATTAAAATGGATTTGAGGGAGGTGGGATATGATGATAGAGACTGGATTAATCTTGCTCAGGATAGGGAGCAATGGCGGGCTTATGTGAGGGCGGCAATGAACCTCCGGGTTCCTTAAAGCCAATAAGTAAGTATTATTGTTATTATTATTATTATTATTATTATTATTATTATTATTATTATTAGTAGTAGTAGTAGTAGTAGTTTTTTACTTGATTATTTAACGACGCTGTATCAACTACCAGTACTAGGTTATTTCGCGTCGATGGAATTGGAGATAGCGAGATGGTATTTGGCGAGATGAGGCCGAGGATTCGTACTAAATTACCTGACATTTGCCTTAGGGTTGGGGAAAAACTCGGAAAAATCCAACAGGTAATCATCCCAAGCAGGAATCAAATCCTTGCTCGAAAGCAACTCTGAACCGGCAGGCAAGCGCCTTAGCTAAGTGAGCTAGCCAGTAGCAGTAATAGTCAGGGATATTATTAGTAATAGCTATATAGAAGGTAAATAAAAATCTGTAAAGTAAATGTTAGTGGAAAAAATGGAATAATAATTCATAGGACTTCATAACACCGAAGGATTTAATTGTTCAGAGAAATCCCTTAGAACGAAGATACCCTGCTTCCTCTGTGAAGTAATACACAGTCTTCCCTGAATCGAAGTTCTTATTACTCAGCCTTGCACCGAGGAACTCGGCTGTTGGTTTCTGAGTAGCATACTTCCTGTTTGTGAGTTCTTTGGGATTGCAATGCAACTCATTGCATCGTTCCTTGTTCTGACGTCGAGTAATTCACGATGAATGCAACATTGTCCGCCGAATATAAAGAACTCTCTCAATAAAAACTAAGCATGTGTCACGATTCCTGGGATAAAGTGCTCTACTCGAACAAAAGATAACTGCGGAGGAAATGTCCACTTCCCAGTTTCGCATAATGAGAAGGTACTGTGACTCTACAAGAAATTGATTGCGGAATTTTCATGGGAATATATTTCTTTAGCATCTCGCACTAACACAAGTCTTTTTGTTATAATGTCTGCCTTTCTATACTACATGTGTAACAATAATATCGTCTTCATATTAAAAATCATCCTACGGGAAGAATATACAGTATATGAAAAATTATCTTAACTCAGGAATAATATGAGAATGGTAGGAATGTTCTATATGTTGGATACATTTCTTCTGCATACATTTTTGTTTATCACTAGCCTCAACGGAACTGATGGTGCTCCAACAACAGATAACGACAATTAAAACAAAATATTGAAGTAACCTGCTAATGTTTTCAAGATTAAATAGGGCCTACGTCACTTAAGGTGATGACGTGGAGTTTTTTAAATATTTTTTTCCCCAGAAAACAACATGTTGGTACCAATACTGTTAAGTTGTGTGAGCTTGGACTATATCTTTACCGAATGAAAAGTAGATCAGCTCTCCAAATTCCACCTGACATATTCAGCATCATATTTACCAAGAGACTTATTTATTTTCAGATTACATTAAATATTAAATGTGCAATATCCAGTTATTATTATTATTATTATTATTATTATTATTATTATTATTATTATATTTATAAACCGAGAAAAACCGTGTGAAAGCGAAAAATCTTGCAGATTTTGAGACCGAATTGCTCATGTTATATGTAACAAAAGACTGTAATATCATATTGGTGGGAAGTTCACAGTTAAAAAAAAAGTTTTATTTGTTCATTTTTTTTATTTTTTTTCACAAATGTTTAACACCCTCTTATTCGGTAACTATTGCGAGTAGGATCGTGATTTTTGTCCATATCGATAGGAAATGTAATAAAGAATCATTTATCCCGGTGGAGTATTTCAATACCGTTGAAGGTTTTCATATAAATTTAATTAAGCCACTGTACATGCGAGCAGATTTCAACGCCGTAGCCAGAGAGCAGCCTACCGAGCGAGACAGATTGAGTTCGTTGAGCTCTTACATCTGTATTGCGAGAAGAGTGTGTTAGCGGAGATGTTGCCAGACTGCTCAAAGTTCCAACTTAATTTTCTAATTAACCGTGCATTTAATCACAAAACGTAATATAGGTTTTCTATTCACTTAAGTGTATGTATGTATGTATGTATGTATGTATGTATGTATGTATGTATGTATGTATGTATGTATGTATGTATGTATGTATGTATGTATGTATGTATGTATGTATGTATGTATGTATGTATGTATGTATGTATGTATGTATGTATGTATGTATGTATGTATGTATGTATGTATGTATGTATGTATGTATGTATGTATGTATGTATGTATGTGAAAATGTTATGTTAACGACGCTCGCAACTGCCGAGGTTATATTAGCGTCGCCGGTGTGCCGGAATTTCGTCCAGCAGAAGTTCTACATGCTAGTAAATCTACTGACATGAGTCTGTCGCATTTAAGCATACTTTAATGCCATCGACCTGGCCCGGGATCGAACCCGAAATCTCGGGCATAGAAGGCCAGCGCTATACCAACTTAGCCAACCAGGCCGACTATATGTATGTATATATGTATGTATTAATGGTGTATATATGTATTATTATTTTTAAGCTAATGTACACCGGTATGTATTTTTCTGTATGTGATTTGATCCTGGTTGAGTGGAAGAGAAGGCCTGATGGCCTTAACTCTGCCAGGGAAAATAAAACTATTAGGCCTATTATTATTATTATGTATGGGCGACGCACACACACACACACACACACAGAATCTTCAATTTCCAGTATAAACTTACAGTTTGGTTTTTTCCCCCCTTCTGTATTTGTGACGAAGCCTATCACTGTATGTTTAACGACTTAATAAATTGAATATGTATGCTGAAAATTGTGATACGTCTTGTCTTGGTATTTGATACGACCATTTCTTGTAGGTTTTTTTTTTTCCTAACTGTGAACCCTTATTTATGCATTAAAACCACTAACAAGGCTCTTAAGAGTTGATAAGAACGAAACACGCGGATTATAGGGACAGATCTTTTTCTTAAGCGAGGACTAATGAGAGCAAGTGGATATTTAATCTATCTCAAATCTCAGACCAGCATTAAAGGAACACGAGCGTGCCCTACAATGTGAATGAGAAGTAAATCCTCAAGCGTGTCGGACATGATGAGTAACAAGTGAAATATTTCCTGTTTATCCCCTAGCTTCGGTAGGAAGTACTAGAACCTCTTTGGAGTCCAACTCTGACATTCATCACTCACTTGCTTAATGGCTGAGAACTTCCGAGTTACTCTGAGTGGAGGCGGTTGATGTGTTTGTCGACGCCGCTGCCCCTGGTTTATTTCTCTGCAGTCTGACTGATCGTGAGACTTCGGGGTTCACCAACTTACACTTGGTGACTTTGATCACGAAGAGTTGTGAAGACTTTCTACTTCCTCATTGCACACAATAATTACAAAGAAAGTTTAATTATATTATTAAAAATTCACTTATAACAAGAAACAGGAAACTGCAAATTTATAAAACAGTAATTCAAAGTATTCTAACCTATGCGCAGAAGTATAGCAAATTTCTACAAGGGAACAAAATACAATTTTGGAATATGTATGGTAAGACTTTCCTGTGTTAAATTTCAACGTACCTCGTTTACATGTTTCGATCTATTTATGGGTCATCTTCAGAACTGGTCGTTGTTGGTCTTGGCGCCACTTGTTCTGTTTCCTGTGAGGGTGTGTTCCTGTGGTACAAGGTGTATCTAAATTGGTGTCAAATATTTCGGGGACATGTTCCTAACACCAAAACATTACAAAAAGTTCATTAACATTGGTCTCAAAATAATTTATTTCAGAGTTACAAGACAAAATTTAATGGTACAAAAATTGCTCGAAGTGGCTTCCTCCTGATTCGATGTATCCCCTAAACCTGCGTTACATGCTCTGGTGTACTATGTTGAAAATTCCTGGAGTGTTTCGTATTTCGTGAAATCCATTTGGATATACTCTTAGAATATCAACATTAAGTACAGGAGTCGCATAAACCAGAGACTTTAAATGTCCCCAGACGAAGAAATCCATTGGATTCAAATCAGGCGATCGAGCAGGCCATGCAGTGAATCCCCTTCGACCAATACATCTTTGGGGAAATCGATCATTAAAAAAATTACGAACTATCAGACTGAAATGATCTGGAGCAGCATCGTGTTAAAACACATTCGTTGAATGATGTCCAGAAGCACATCATCAATTAAATGATGCAAATCATTTCGTTCTGTTCACTCACAGAATACATTTTCTTCTGATTTCTTTGCTCTACAAAATACAAACAAACAAAAAACCATCAAACAATCAGCGGTCAATGAAGAGACAAATCCTTTAATAACTCCCTAACGAATGGTTTTCAGACCCATGTTCTTATTAACTTTTTTAATTGTTTTGATGTTAAGAACACATCCTCGAAATATTTGACACCAATTTAGATACACCCTGTATAGTGTAGAGTCAAAGAGTGTGTGTGTTTTGAAGTTGAGTTGTGTGTTGAGAATTTCGTTGGGGTGTGTTTTCGTATGTCTGTATATTTCATATTGTTCTAGTGTGTTTAGTTTCTGGCTTTTTGGTTGGATGTGTAGTATTTCTATGTCTGTGTTGATGTCTCTGTGGATGTGGTTAGCATTTGTGATGTGTTCTGCATATGTGGAGGTGTTTTGTAATTTTGTTATGGCTGTGATGTGTTCTTTGTAACGTGTTTGAAACGATCTGCCTGTCTGTCCTATCACAACTATAACAAAATTACAAAACATCTCCACATATGTAGAACACATCACAAATGCTAACCACACCCACAGAGACATCAACACAGACATGGAAATACTACACATCCAACCAAAAAGCCAGAAACTAAACACACTAGACCAATATGAAATATACAGTCACACAAAAACACACCCCAACGAAATTCTCAACACACAACTCAACTTCAAAACACACACACTCTTTGACTCTACACTATACCACAGGAACACACCCTCACAGGAAACAGAACAAGTGGCGCCAAGACCAGTTCTGAAGATGACCCATAAATAGGTCGAAACATGTAAACGAGGTACGTCGAAATTTAACACAGGAAAGTCTTACCATACACATTCCTAAGTGATACAGTGTTAAAAGTTGTGTAATCAAGATGTATAAAATTTTGGCTACAGAAATGGATGTTTTAAGAAGATCAGCAGGGAAATCAAGAAAAGAAAGAGTAAAAAGTAGACAGATAAAAGAAATTATGAAAGTAGAGGAAGAACCAGACATTATTGACGTTATAGAGAAGAAAAGACTACAATGGTATGGACATGTAAAGAGAATGGCAGAGGAACGACTACGACGACAAAATATGGAATGGATACCGACAGAAAGAAGGAAAAGAGGTCGTCCAGCAAAGACGTGGATAGAAGGGGTACAGACTGTCATGACTTCAAGGAATTTGACACCAGAGCAGTGGATGGGTAGGGAGGATTGGCGTTTGGTTTCCGGAAGACGGCGACAGCAGTCATGAAACCGGAAGAAGAAAAAAAATCACTTATAAATTTTCACATAAACACTCTTCTTCAATTCTGCATGTCTTTTATCTGGGTAAAGTGAGTGTTATTCATGCTCGGTACTTACACATGATCTATTTACCCATCCATCCATCCATCCATCCATCCATCCATCCATCCATCCATCCATCCATCCAGGGCTCAGAAGTTGATGAAATATCATTTTTTTCTGAGACATCACAGACAATGCAGGATGGAATATAAGCTCGTTTCACATCAGCACGAATTAATTATAACCTACTTTTATTTTGAAATGTTTGGTCTTTTATAATCTACTGGTCACTTTTTAGGCTATGTTCTACTTTTTGTTACATTTTTGCCTTTTAATGCTTATGAACGAACATTTTTTTACGATGTAGTTGTAGTCTATATTCGAGATCCTATTGCAGATTGCTTATGCAATTCGATGCTCATACAGGAATTTTCCTTATGGTTGCATCAGCCTTGACTCTTGATCACGTGTTTTACGTGCTTCCCCCAGTTCAATGCAACAGAGCAAATACTGCAGCTGCAGTGCCCGCAGTCAACACATTGTATCACACAAATGAAGACGTAAAAATGCCGAAAGTAAATTAAAGCAGACAATATTTTTTTGCGGAAGTTAGCGATTGAGTTTGGCGACAGTGAATTTTCCACAGATGAAAGTATACTATTATTTTGTTTGTATTTTTAATAGCGTAGACGGTTTTATTAATATACGGTACAAGTTCCGAATCATTTGCATAGCAGCACGAGACGTCAACATTTAACGAAGAATAAACCGGGAAAAAATAAACGTGTTACACACTCCTGTTTGCATAATTATTTAATAACAGATGAGTTTACTTTTTTAGAATCGTGCATAATATTAACATTACGTAAATAATACAATAAAAACAGAACAGCTCACTTTATTCAGAACCTAAAATATTAATATAAATTAACAATATTATTCAAAGTATTCACGGCTGTACACAGCTCCACAGAATGATACTATGCGTTGTTTATGTGAACTGAGAACGGGAACAGGGCGACGTGCGGGTGACGTCTATAGGCCTACTCCTCGCTGTAGGCTACTCAACTGAAATCTACTGTTTTGGTACGAACGTCTTACCTATGATTCTTACTAGAGATGAACAAAGATCGAGAAAACGAGACTAACAGCGCCCGCAAAGCCGAAAACCTGCACTACCATGTTGTATTACGTCGCGTCATTGATGCAAAGACTGGTTGTGAGTAGTGATGGGTCGTTCGCGAACGAACTGACTCTTATGAACGACTCTCTCCTTCGAGCTAGTAACAAGCTAGCTCGCTCGTTGAGAGCTGGTCGTTCGCGAGGCTCCTTCACCTCACGACTCTCAACCAGCTCACAGCTCGTCTCACGACTCCCGCTCTCGAATAACCAATGGCATTTAATGCATGATCACGTGACATCTGCAGTTACTTTGAGAAAGACAGAGAAGGTGAGACCGCGCCATACGCCAGTAGCGGACGGATGTGGAACTAATATTACGCGGCTTTGTATCAGCTGATATGTATTTGTATTTGTATTTGTATTTGGTAGCCACGACTTTTGGTAGCCACGACTCAACTCCATGAGACTCCTTGGATAGTGCAACCGCTTTAAAATGACCTTGTCTTAACTGGGCTAAACAAAATCCCTCCCTAACAATATCTACTTTTGTTGATCGATGGAACTATCATAGAGCCAATTGGCTAGTATAGATCCATCGATTCATAGAGTCATTCAACCTAAGAGCCAACTGGCTAGTCTCTAATATTGAGACAACTCATCCTGCCTAAGGTTTTTCCGTGGTTTTCCTAAGGCGCTAAGACAAATGTCGGGATGAGCCCTAAAAGAAATGGGCCACGGACCTGCACTCATATCCCCATGAATCTCCCTAATTAACTCTAAATTAATTAACAATTACATCTCTCCCCCCTCTTCGTAATTGAGCCAACATATAGCCAAATGGCTGGTCTCGAAATTGAGACGATTCAACAAGGCTCATGACAACAATCACCTCCTACATAATAGCCAAATTGGCTAGTCTCTTATATGAGACAACTCATCCTGCCCAAGGTATTCCGTGGTTTTCCTCAGGCGTAAGACAAATGTCGGGATGAGCCCTATAAGAAATGGGCCACGGACCTATATGCCCTTCCCCATATATATTCCCCTTTATTATAAACGACGTATGCCCTAGTTCAGAACCTATAAATTGTCTATTAAATATACAAGGTCACTCAATTAGTCGCAATTTGAAATGACAGGGACCTCTCAAATTGCAGATTTAGATTTCACGGCGCTTCTTCCGACGGCCTTCACATGCTTTGTCATCGAACAACAGATGACAGCGTCTCGCCATCCTAAAGGCAAACACCAGCCAGCTCTTCCTCGCCCCGTTCCGTGATCACTTGATCAAATCTCAGTCCCCCTCGCGTATGTGGTACCTAAGAGGTTACGTCCAATTTCGGCTTCCCCTTCAAAATTTTCTAGAGTTCCTTCAGTGGAGCAGCGTAACCCGGAGTGAGACTAGTGGCCAACAGGCTTGGAGCTCACATATTTAGTTTTGTACAGCCCCCAATCCCTTGCAAGGACGCGTTTTGCGTACCATTTAAATTTGTCCTCCCAATTCTCTTTCGATTTTTCGAGCTGATATGTGTGTAGAAAAATATACGTATAAAATTGTATAACGTTTATGTTGCAGGCTTTGTTCTTTCATCTATTTTGTTTAACATAATACGAGTGTCCCTTTTATCCTTCTGATTCCTAATGTCATAGATTAGACTATTATTCACAGTTTCGATATGTTACGCAACCAGCTCTTGAACGATGTCGTTCGCGAGCTGTCTAGCCTCTCGTGAACGAACGAGCTGGCAGCTACCTCGCGAACGAAGGAGCTATCAACCAGCTTGTGAACGAACTGACTCTTTTGAACGACTCTATTTTGGGAGCGCGAGGCAACGAGCTAGCTCGCGCCTAAGAGCCGGTTGGACCCATCACTAGTTGTGAGTCTTCCGAGACTCGATATTGATCATCTCCCGAAGTCCCGAAGTCAACAGTTGTTTATACCTAACTGAACTTCTATCTAGTTTGACAACTGTTATATATGTATAAACAATCAAGTAGCCTATTTGAAACATCTCTACCTTTCAGTGTATAAAAATCCGTTCCCCAGTCTTTATTTAATTACTAGGCCCTTATTTAAAGGCTAGGAATTTTCTTTTCATATGTTTAAGATCAAGTGTGCAATCTCAAGTAAAAAGATATTAATGTTATGTTTTATGTTTCTTAGAAATACAAATTTATTTGAGAATTGTTTTTCTTTATTTATATAACCATAGGTAATATCATATAATAGAACCAGAACATTTTGATAACTAAGATACTGTTCTGTTTTGTTTTTTCGTCTCATTTAAACATTTATGTTATTTATTTCAATGATGTATGTTATTAAAAGTTACGAAATCTTTCCACGCCGACCAAATGCTATTTCGAGAATGACGAGCGAGACTCAAAGACAAATGCAACGAACACAGCGAGCGAGAGCGGCAGTTAGTTTTGTTCATCTCTAATCCTTATAATCCCAACCAAGCTCACAATAAGAATCATGAACAGTATAAACATTTTACGCACTAGGGATTCGATGAATGCCTGTCACCTTTTGTATTATAAAGAAGGTCTCATGCGCAGTACAGAAGGAAAAAGTGTATCTCTTTATTTCAGTGCAGAGTAAATGGCTTCAATTATATGTGTTTGTAACAGTAGTTCAGGGAAGTGAACTATAAACGGTAATGTCACGCACAACATGATAAAAGAACAGAATTGCTGTTGCGAAACGCTTAAGACGCACTGTATAAGAAGGTATGTGCGTAATTTCTGTATCACTTAATTTTCATTTGTGCTTCATTTAATGAGAAAATTAACGAAAATGGACAATTTTATTGTCCCAAAATCTGTCTAAAGAATGAAGAATGTTATAGTAACTGTCAATTTAGGAGAGAATAAAAGCGATGAAGCAAGCGACAGCCAGAGTAACGCCCTTGACCGTCCCCCATCGTCTCACAGCGAGATGAAGGCATTGAGCTTCGGTTATTTATTGCATCATTCTCTCGAGTCCATGGCCTCTTGGTTGGGCCACGGTCCACGGTCGAATCTAGCTGGGTGGCCACTGGAGAACTCGACAATCCTTCCTCTCAACTCTTTGAAGTGTATAGGCTACGACGTTCGGAAGCCCTGACGTATAACATCAAAGACAACTTTACACGAAGTTTATTATAAACCAAGGACTTCGTATCGATGGGGGGTTTGTTGGATAGAGTTACATACTGCCTCAAGAAATAGTTCGTAGCGTACGGTCTGAAGAAGTGGGTCAGATATTTGAAGTCTTGATATTGCCCAGATTAATACCTTCTATATTTCAGCCGTGGCGAAAATGTGACTTGCGAATACATTGTGACTCACAATGATAGCTATGTATTTCTCTTGCTTCCTACTTCCCCCAGTCCCCACCCTCTCACTCACCGGAGTCAAATTCCGTTCCATTTTTATTTGTCTCTGACCTACGAGTGGCGTATCATCGCAATGTCTCTCTCGAAACCATGTACCCCTACAAAAACGTAAGTTTCAAGTAGGATGGGAGGACGCATTTTTTTGCTGCCAATATGAGGAGAACATTAAATGTAAGATTTGTTCACAAGTATTACGAGGAAAACGGTTGTATAACATGAAACGGCATTATACTACAGTTCATGCCACTCATGAAACATTAAAAGGTTGTGTTATTATTATTATTATTATTATTATTATTATTATTATTATTATTATTATTATAACCTGTTATTATTATTGTTATTATTATAACCTGTTATTATTATTATTATTATTATTATTATTATTATTATTATTATTATTATTATTATTATTATAGCCTGTTATTATTCGGTTGAGAAGCTTTTATCATCCAGTCTGCTGTCAAAAAATGTGAAAGTTAGAATTTATAAAACAGTTATATTACCTGTTGTTCTTTATGGTTGTAAAACTTGGACTCTCACTTTGAGAGAGGAACATAGGTTAAGGATGCTTGAGAATAAGGTGCTTAGGAAAATATTTGGGGCTAAGAGGGATGAAGTTACAGGAGAATGGAGAAAGTTACACAACACAGAACTGCACGCATTGTATTCTTTACCTGACATAATTAGGAACATTAAATCCAGACGTTTGAGATGGGCAGGGCATGTAGCACGTAAGGGCGAATCCAGAAATGCATATAGAGTGTTAGTTGGGAGGCCGGAGGGAAAAAGACCTTTAGGGAGGCCGAGACGTAGATGGGAAGATAATATTAAAATGGATTTGAGGGAGGTGGGATATGATGATAGAGAAAGGATTAATCTTGTTCAGGATAGGGACCAATGGCGGGCTTATGTGAGAGCGGCAATGGACCTCCGGGTTCCTTTAAAGCCAGTAAGTAAGTATTATTATTATTATTATTATTATTATTATTATTATTATTATTATTATTATTATTATTATTATGGCGGCCGGGTAGCTCAGTTGGTAGAGAAGCTGGCTACGGACTGGAAGGTCCGGGTTTCGATCCCAGGTGTTGACAGTATTTTTTTCTCGTTGCCAAACTTTCAGAACGGCCCCGAGGTTCACTCAGCCTCCTATAAAATTTAGTACCGGGTCTTTCCCGGCGGTAAAAGGCGGTCAGAGCGTGGTGCCGACCACACCACCTCATTCTAGTGCCGAGGTCATGGAAAGCATGGGGCTCTACCTCCATGCCCCTCAAGTGCCTTCATGGCATGTCACGGGGATACCTTTACCTTTTTATTATTATTATTATTATTATTATTATTATTATTATTATTATCTCTGTACGTAGATCCTTTTTCAGCAGATGTACGAATAATGCGGTTAGATCTGCAATTTAACTCACAGATTTACAATGTGATGTTAAATGAAATCTAGATGTAAGGACTTGGAAAATGTTGAATATTCCAAATCGTTGCCAAAAAATAAATATCCGAAGCTTCGTTCTTTCGCTTGCTCTGTTGAAGCCATCCATGTTCGCTACAACGTACGTTTGTGAAAAATTATTTTCAACAATGAAAATAGTAAAAACCAAATTTAGATCACGACTGGCAGTAAGTGACATAATTCCTGATTTTGAAACTCTGTCGCAGACACATTCTGAAGACAGTTAATTTTAGGTTGTGATAATATGTCCTATGTTTTATTGTTCATTTCTTTCTTCGTTACACGTACTAAACATTAGTTTGTAACCTTATACTGTATAAAATTATATTTAAGTGCTTGACGTAAGGAAAATGAAAATCCGTTACTAAGTCAGACAGTTGCTTCACTTCCCCTTTGGGTGTTGCCTCCGTCCATAGGCGCTATGCACGTTGCAGGTTATACAGTGGCTCGGCGCACGATCACAATTTCGCCACGGCTGTTATATTTCGACCGTAGTCAAGTTAACCTTCCAAAACCGCAAAATTATAACGGAAACGGTGATGATCCCTTACTAACTACGAAAGTATTGATCGAATGAGGAAGAAAGCAATGATTAATTGTTGAGAAGAGGTGTATGCTGGACTTTTCTCATTGCTAGTGATCATAGTAGGAAAACACAACGTTCGTAAACTACTTTTGTCTTCACGTGATCAAGAAGTGAGGTGAGAAGAAGTTTCTAGCCCTTGGGATCGTTACAAATAGCTAATCTGAGGCCAGTAAAACAGATTAGCCTTTCGTAATGGCTCCTACGAGAAGGAATTTCTTCTCACTCTGATTTTCATTGTCTGAAGACAAAGGTAGAGACAATCTTCAAAATCATATGATTTCCTTTTATGATCACCAGCAATGGGATATGTCCAATTTACATTCAGAAGTGCTGGATTTTTCATAATTATTACGAATTTTTCCCCACAATTCGGCATTACGGCAGAAGCAAAATTATTACAGCAAAAATAAAAATATGTAGGTATATCTTTTTTTCCGAAAAGAGAAGAAAAAATGTGTAAAGAAATTTTCAATTTAAACTGAATTTCTTAAGAACTCAGAATTTGTAGACAGTTCACAAGGAAAAAATGCTTCATAGGCCTATTCATCTGTTCAATATTTTATTGAAGGATTTCCAAATTTGATTAATGAAGTTAACATGACACACTTCAAGAGGAATTTGAAGGTTATTAATGTGATACTAGTCAGCCAGATAAATTTCTAAAAATTAACACAATAAAGAAGTTGAAAAGTTAATCAGTGATTACATAGGTAATATATGAGGCGTTCAGAGTTAAAGTGGATGAAGTCACAAATTTTCATAAATTGAGTTTAATTCATTTTGTGATTATCTGAAGTTGGATCTTTTCCGAGCAGTAATGGATCAAGTCTTAATTCCAAGCTTTCGTCAGTAGGTGACACCAGTCACTTTTGGCTCAGATTATTTATTTTGTTCACGATATTCTGAGCCATAGCGGATCAAGTCACCAAAGCGTTGCATCAATTAACATCACAATTGTTTATATTTTATAAATCTAGAATTTGAGAATGGAGCAATAACATTATTACTAGTCAAATTAAATAATCCACTAGAGCAAATTAAGTTTAAGTTCTATTATCTCAAAACTACGATTCATGGGAGGCTCCATTTGATTGGTCTTGTGCTACTTCTGATTTACTGACAAGAAAATATGTAATATAGGAGAAATAAAATGTGTAATATTCAATTCGCCAATTCGTTACATTACATTTGTCTTACATGGCTCGAATTTCCTAGTCTCCTTCCACTTGGAATATTGAAGGATTTCACGGATCAGAAGGAAAATGCGACTCAGAAATTAACTTCTTGCCGATCATTGGATAATAACATGAAGAAGAAATATATTCAGAGTCGATTTCTAAAACGAAGTCTAGACCACGACAATGGCTTTAAACCGCGTTTGGATTTATAAACAGAGGTCTTTTTCCATTTTTCTCAGCCATGGCTCAAAACCATGGTCTGAAGCAGAGACCACGGCTGGGGTAGGTTTAAAATCACGGCCTCATGTATACAAGATGGAGGTAGTAGATCAGCTGAATGATTATCAAAGGAAAATTTGTGTCTACGAGTATTAAATCTCCGGATTAGAGTGATGAGAGAGGAATAATCCCTTGTAACTATATAATGACGATAATATCTGGCGAATATTTCGATTTTCGAAGAAATGAACGCAAAATTTAGCAAGAATGCTAAATAATAATCTGTAACGAAATGCAAAAGGTGATAGGTTGACAATTTTTTTACATCTTCTTGTTGCTCCAAGGGAAGTAAGATATAATATTTTATATTAATTATACCTTTATGCCGATATATCTTAATTCTTAGTATTTACAGTAGTTTTGGACATTTCATTTAATACTCGAAAATGTTGTGGGCCTACAAGAATATGAAACAAACCTGATTTTTGTCTTCTTATTGTAAGTTTAATGCTACTGGGGCTTTCCACGTAGTAGGCCCTACTAGCCTATTATATGTGAAATCAGAACCATACTAAATTTTAGTTTCAATTGAAATTTTAATCCAGTTAATATTTAGGTTATTAATTCCTTAGAATCGTGTTTTCAGTTAGTTAATGTTGGTAGTAGTTATGAACAAATGATAAACTACAACATAAACGCTCGATTTGTGGTAATTATTTGTGTAATATCATTCTGGTACCTAAAAATCCGTTCCCTATTAAATACTAAGTAATGCTAGTATTTTAAACGCACGTATATTCCCTAAATATAACAATACCTTAGCTGAGGGCAAAAGAACGTGACTTACTGAAATTCAATAAAAATATTAATCCCGATGTTCATTTATTTCTAATATCGACTGTGTACAGGAATAAAAATCGATTCTTAGCTGCGTTGCCATATATAAAATCCACGAACTTCGGTTTCTTCTCAAGCCGCGTCTCGTCTTCGGTTTAGAAATCGTATAAGGATTCAGACCTCAATCGCGGTTCAAAAGCCGAGGTTCGGAACCACGATTTCGTCCTTGTTTTAGAAATCGACCCATAATCTTATAAAGTGACATCAAAAACTTTTGTGCGAGATCGTGCGTATTTGCTTGGTTTCCGTACAAAACCAATCCGCGGTAAGTCTAAAATTCCACATTCAGTATTCCCAACCTAACACACACAACAATTTCCCTCTTCTTACCGCTTAAGTGACATATTGACTTTACTGCTTTAGGCTTTTAACATATTATTTTTAGAGACGTTCAATATAGTAATAATTATAACTTGGAAACTTACCACTGCAATTTCACCTAAATTGCACTGTTAATTATTGTTTTTAAATATTTGTAAAAATTAAGTGAACTCTAAATCATTACATAACCTTACCGTTTGTTTTAAGTTCGCATTTATAGACTGGGAGAGAAAAAAAAGACAGACGTTTATCACGGCCTGCTGGAGTATAGTAAACACAGAAAACATTTTAAAGCAACAATGTTGAAGATAGATTTTGTTTTTCAAATTTGCCGTCATTGAACAGAAACCAAGATGGAGATTTCATTGCAACTAATTAGAAATTCCTCTTTCAGGTATGTAATAAACGATCTTCGCACAAAATAATGTACGATACACGAGCGGTATGTTTTCTTTCAATTCTCGGAAATTAAAAAAGCTCAACTACGTTTCGCTTTTTCAAACTTTTCCTCGAACATGAAAACTTCAACATACTGCTCTTGTAACGCATATTACTATTTCCTTTCGTTTTTAACTATGTTGTGATTGTACCTTTGCAGTGTAAAATATTACCATGGCAACCATATATCATTAAGCAAAGACTGCATAGTATGGATATCTATGCCTGAAAATGACAGCAAATTTAGCAGCTGTTCGTTCCGTTCCCGGCAGATCTCTCGACGGTACCCGGTGCAGACATGGCTGCCCGGAGATTGAAACTTTAGCACACGTCTTGGGATTCTGTGAACAAGGATTGTTCTTGAGGAACTCTAGACATCATCTTGTAAGATCAAAAATTGCTGCCGCATTAAGAAATAAGGGCTGGATAGTAGAAGAAGAAATCTCCTGTCTAGCTGAAAATGGGTTAACGAGACGAGTAGATATTTTAGCGTACAATGCTGACACTAAACAGGGCATCATTGTGGACCCCATGATACGTTTTGAAGTAGAATGTCATCAGTCAGCCGAGGTCCACCTTGAGAAGAAGTCGATCTATGAGCCTACAGTCAACTATTTCAAGCTGAAATATGCCTTAATTCACGTTGAGGTATTCGGCTTGCTCATAGGTGCTCGAGGGAATATACCAGCTGTTTTTTTGAAGAATTTCGACGGCAGTTTGCTCTGCCAACATCTCTGCGGGATGACATGGTGATAATTGTGTTAAAAAAATCCTGCCAAATCCTAATTAATCACATGATGCCACATTAACAGCAATTGTAATTTTTCACGCCCTTTTCTTTGTTTCCCTTCTTTAAAATTTAATATCTATGTTTACATATGTATAATAATTTTTTGAGGATGTACTGAGTCCGTAAGGGCTACCCTCAATGGGGGGCAGTTTACTATTATTATTATTATTATTATTATTATTATTATTATTATTATTGTTATTATTAAAAAACAAGGTACAATAAAAATGTAAGGAAAAAGTTTTTGTTGTCACTGTACTAATTAATATAAATAAAATGATTGATTGATTTGACGAGGTCTGAATCCAGAATGGATCCTTTAACTTAGGTCGTGAAATAACGTACTATCCTTCATATAAAATTCTCTGTTATGTTTAAAATAAAATTACTTAGCTATGACCGATAATATCCTTCAACTATACAGTCTAGCGGATATTACCTTCTTCCTTATTTGTAGTCATATTTGGCTCGCAAGCTCGAATTACAAATGTGTAATTAATTATGACGTAAGCGTGTCAATAATGTCACAGGAATATACATATTGACTCTCTTGAAATTGGCTTTCGTAGATAGGAATATTACAAAAAGTAACAATACTACTTATAAATCAGCGCTTTACCATTTGTGCTTATTGCTTCTTCATCTTCGTTTAGCTCGTCAGCTATGTACATCGATCGTCTTGTCCCAGACTATTACTCGCTACGAAGAATGGTGACTTTACATCAACATCAAGAGCAGAAAGAATGGCTGAGCTCTAACAAGAAAGCAACTCCCCACGGAAGATCTATCTCCATACACGTAAGCTAATTTTATGCATTTGGCGGGAGAAAGAAGACGTCACCTACTATGTATTATTTCCGAGGAATGTAACCATCACTAGAGACATTTATTGTCAACAAGTCAGTCGCCTTCCGGTCGCAATTCAAGAAAAACGATGGGAAGACTGAATCAACTTATTCTGAAGCACGATAATGCCCGTCCGCCTACAGCTAATATTATGAAAGTGGTTATCCAAGAGCTCATTTGAAAGGTTGTTCCGTATATGCTTATTCTACTGATATTGTTCTATCATATTTTCATCTGTTCTGTTCTCTATCTAACAATCTCCTGAGAATCATCTTTAATATTATAACTAAGCTGCTCTTCAAAAATTTCCTTGACGATTTCTTCAACTGAAGACTGGACATAAAAAAGGCTGTAAGTGCCAAAGAGACAGACAACGGAAAATAGACCTATCTTGTGCGACAAGTAATGTAATGCACATCAATGCAAGAAGCTGTGACCTAAATAAAATTACAATGAGACTTCATTTTTCTTAGTGGATTGAGTCAGGGATATCACTTTTTAAACTAATTTTCAACGATATTGGCACTTCAGCCAGTCTTTAACTTTTTACTTGGTTATTTAACGACGCTGTATCAACTACTAGATTACTTAGCGTAGATGGAAATTGTGATAGCGGGATGGTATTTGTCGAGATGAGGCCGAGGATTCGCCACAGATTACCTGTGATTCGCCTTACGCTTGGGGAAACATCGGAAGACACAAACTAGGTAATCAGTTCAAGCAGGAATCGAACCCATACCCGAGAGCAACTCCGAATCGGCAGGTAAACGCCTCAGTTGACCGAGTTACGCCGGTGGCGCAAGTGATCTTTCAAAAATGAAAAGAAGAGTAGACCTTGCATCGGGAAATGTCTACGATGTACAAGCAACGCAATTCAGTCACGCTGAGATACAGAAGTACATAAGACAGATGTATCAGCAACTCAATTCAATATTAAATTATTCTGAGGTACAGAAGCACACAAAACAAATATACAAGCAATTCAACTTAATAATGCTGAGATACAGAAGTACACAAAACAGATGTACAAGCAATTCAACTTAATCATGCTGAGATACAGAAGTACACAAAACAAATGTAAAAGCAACTCAATCCAATCATGCTGAGATACAGAAGTACACAAAACAAATGTACAAGCAACTCAATTCAATCATGCTGAGATACAGAAGTACACAAAACAGATGTACAAGCAACTCAATTCAATCATGCTGAGATACAGAAGTACACAAAACAGATGTACAATCAACTCAATTCAATCATGCTAAGATACAGAAGCACACAAAACAGATGTACAAGCAACTCAATTCAATCATGCTGAGATACAGAAGTACACAAAACAGATGTACAAGCAACTCAATTCAATCATGCTGAGATACAGAAGTACACAAAACAGATGTACAAGCAACTCAATTCAATCATGCGGAGATACAGAAGTACACAAAACAGATGTACAAGCAACTCAATTCAATCATGCTGAGATACAGAAGTACACAAAACAGTTGTACGTACAAGCACCTCAATGCAATCATGCTGAGATACAGAAGTAAACACAACAGATGTACAATCAACTCAATTCAATCATGCTGAGATACAGAAGTACACAAAACAGATGTACAAGCAACTCAATTCAATCATGCTAAGATACAGAAGTACACAAAGCAGATGTAAAAGCAACTCAATTCAATCATGCTGAGATACAGAAGTACACAAAACAGATGTACAAGCAACTCAATTCAATCATGCTGAGGTACAGAAGTACACAAAACAGATGTACAAGCAACTCAATTCAATCATGCGGAGATACAGAAGTACACAAAACAGATGTACAAGCAACTCAATTCAATTATGCTGAGATACAGGAGTACACAAAACAGATGTACAAGCAACTCAATTCAGTCATGCTGAGATACAGAAGTACACAAAACAGATGTACAAGCAACTCAATTCAATTATGCTGAGATACAGGAGTACACAAAACAGATGTACAAGCAACTCAATTCAATCATGCTGAGATACAGAAGTACACAAAACAGATGTACGTACAAGCACCTCAGTGCAATCATGCTGAGATACAGAAGTAAACACAACAGATGTACAATCAACTCAATTCAATCATGCTGAGATGCAGAAGTACACAAAACAGATGTACAAGCAACTCAATTCAATCATGCTAAGATACAGAAGTACACAAAACAGATGTACAATCAACTCAATTCAATCATGCTAAGATACAGAAGTACACAAAACAGACGTACAAGCAACTCAATTCAATCATGCTGAGATACAGAAGTACACAAAACAGATGTACAAGCAACTCAATTCAATCATGCTGAGATACAGAAGTACACAAAACAGATGTACAAGCAACTCAATTCAATCATGCGGAGATACAGAAGTACACAAAACAGATGTACAAGCAACTGAATTCAATCATGCTGAGATACAGAAGTACACAAAACAGATATACGTACAAGCACCTCAATGCAATCATGCTGAGATACAGAAGTAAACACAACAGATGTACAATCAACTCAATTCAATCATGCTGAGATACAGAAGTACACAAAACAGATGTACAAGCAACTCAATTCAATCATGCTGAGATACAGAAGTACACAAAGCAGATGTAAAAGCAACTCAATTCAATCATGCTGAGATACAGAAGTACACAAAACAGATGTACAAGCAACTCAATTCGATCATGCTGAAATACAGAAGTACACAAAACAGATGTACAAGCAACTCAATTCAATCATGCGGAGATACAGAAGTACACAAAACAGATGTACAAGCAACTCAATTCAATTATGCTGAGATACAGGAGTACACAAAACAGATGTACAAGCAACTCAATAGAGTCATGCTGAGATACAGAAGTACACAAAACAGATGTACAAGCAACTCAATTCAATTATGCTGAGATACAGGAGTACACAAAACAGATGTACAAGCAACTCAATTCAATCATGCTGAGATACAGAAGTACACAAAACAGGTGTACGTACAAGCACCTCAGTGCAATCATGCTGAGATACAGAAGTAAACACAACAGATATACAATCAACTCAATTCAATCATGATGAGATACAGAAGTACACAAAACAGATGTACGTACAATCACCTCAATGCAATCGTGCTGAGATACAGAAGTAAACACAACAGATGTACAATCAACTCAATTCAATCATGCTGAGATACAGAAGTACACAAAACAGAAGTACAAGCAACTCAATTCAATCATGCTGAGATACAGAAGTACACAAAACAGATGTACAATCAACTCAATTCAATCATGCTGAGATACAGAAGTACACAAAACAAATGTACAAGCATCTCAATTCAATCATGCTGAGATACAGAAGTACACAAAACAGATGTACATACAAGCACCTCAATTCAATCATGCTGAGATACAGAAGTAAACACAACAGATGTACAATCAACTCAATTCAATCATGCTCAAATACAGAAGCTGGCCTACTATGAATCTGAGAAAAAATAAGCAAATGAAAACGCAGTCAAAAGGTGAAGATGATATTACTGTACGCATTCCTGTTGTAAGTGCTGCTATCTTACAAGAGTTATAAGAACTGCAAGTTTTGAAGATTGGGATTAAATGTAAAAAAAATTATGAAAACCCATTCCGATGTTTTATGGGATAAGATTCAAGTCTGGCTATGGCTCACAATATCCTACTCTTTAAGCGCAGGGACAGAACAGCTAACCTCCCAGAAGTTAAGCCAGTGTCTTATTGAGTAGCGCTATACCCTTATCGTCTTAAACGTTTCTATCTGTACTACAGGTCACGCTCTTATTCTGTCACAATTCTTTTCATGGTTAAGTTTTTTCTACGAGACCGCAGTGCGGCATCTCTTGTGGACATATAGGGAAGAGAAGGGAAGCGAAGGAACTAAAGATACGCCGAAAGTTTTCTGTACTATACAAGCAGGTAATCGAAAAATGGAACCATGAATGTGCTTCTTTGACATTCGTATAGCTTGAGAGGCCGAACGCTATGTAGCGATGTCAGAAATGTTTCTTTACTATCCAGGCGAATTATGCGTCAATTAGACCTATCTGTAGGTTAGTTGATAATTCTATTGTTACGAACTCAACTAGTAAAAAAGCAAAAAATTAATCAAGGTGTGAAACAAGGATGCATTGCTATTTACCTATATGTTGTAAAATTGTCTTTCTTTTTTTTTTTCGTTGTCTACACTTCCTCACATGTTCTTATCCACTCTTTTTTTTTGCCACGTTTGGTTTTACCAGTTCACCACTTTTACTTTCATTATTATTATTATTATTTTTTTTTTTTCGTTTGCGATAATCACGTGTGTACTCTACATTCTGACTTTATGTTTCCATAACAACGGAATACTGAATTTGTAAAGGCTATTAATTTCAATCTACTAGCACGCGCACATATTAGTACATTATGCAACGAGCCTATAATGATAGCAATTAAGACGCGAGTATATTTATGAAACGAGCGCAAGCAATATCTCGTAAATTGTGATGTGCGCAGACACGAAAGTATTGATTTTTTCCGAGGAACAAATGTCATTGACCTTGATATAATCTAGAGAGTAAAATAAACATTAGTCTTGATATAACCTTGAAATTGATTTAGACATTGAAAAACGGGATGACAAATTGAATTTATTTGAATATTATTTACAATTAACGCTAATTATTTTGGTAACAGAACATAACCTCCTGCGACAGTATTGGATTTCCAGCCTCCGTGACGTTTCGCTAGTTGTCTTTCGATTGCATATCCGAGAATAATCGATATTTGTGTTTTCATATTGCTGCAATGCTGTTTTCTGATTGGTGGAACACCTGAACTTTAATGAATAGATGTGCTTTAATGAGGTCCATTAAAGGGCTGCTACCAGGTGTATAATTACTACATTTCGGCATGGTCGAGCATAAACATATTTAATGGATTCTTCCATTATTTTAAGTTTTGGGTACATACCCTCCCATCTATAAATAGATTCACCTACCTTGCATTTTAACTGCCGACTGTTATCAACTTTTAGAGAACAGATATTTTCTGTTATAAACATTTCATTTGCAAACTGTCATCTATCAGCAATACAATAATGAAAGCGACATTGCTGTCACTATAATCAATCAAATTTGGGAACTTTATCTCATAATCCTATACAAAAATGTTACAAATTTTAACAGCTTGCAAGTCGAATAGATACTTTCCACTTCAAAAATAATAATTATGAAAGCGGATTATTGGAGAATAAGCGCAAGAATGATCCTAAAAATAAAGAACGAATCCAAAGAAAGGCATGACTAGAAAAACACAGAACGATCCTGCATCTAGAACAGCGACGGGCGTTTGAGTGCATTTGCCCTCCGTGCGCACGGGGAATTCCAAGTGCGAGCGCTGTAGTGTGCCAGCAGCTATAACAGATCTTACAGCTTTTAAATGAGCTGAATTTAGGACTTCAGGGAAAAGAAATTCTTAATACACAATTTGCAGATAGAATCGCAGCTTTTGAGGAGAAATTGCTGTTATGGATACATCAAATGCAAAAGGGCGAAATATATCATTTCCCATACTTATCTAAGCGCATAGAATTTTGAACAATGAAAATTTCGAAATGTACGCATGTATTCTATCCGGTCTATTAGAGGAATTTACATCAGGGTTCCACGATTTAGATTGCCTGGAAATGGTTTTTGCGTATTTTTGCAACATGTTCCGATTCCAACTGATTATTGATAACGTCCCCCCTTCATTATAGTGTGAATTGATTGACCTGCGATGTGATCGAGAGATGCGAGCGAAATATGGTTCAAAGTCGAGTCTTATGCAGTTTTATGACGGATTCCCAAGAGGACGCTTTCCAAATCTGCATAAGCCGTGTGAGAAAGTTTTGTGTTTATTTGGTTCCACTTACAGATGTGAACAGTTATTTTCTATTACGAAAATAAACAAATCTCAAACAAGAAATGATGGGCTTTTAACGGCAGTTCTTCGCATAGCTTGTGCTAATACAGTTTCTCCAAATCTTGAGAAATTGAGTAATATGAATTAATGTGCAACAGACATGTTTTGTTTTGTGTTTAGGGAAGTGTTTCATTACTTTGTGTTCTTATTTAGTTTGGTTACTTACTTACTTACTTACAAATGGCTTTTAAGGAACCCGAAGGTTCATTGCCGCCCTCACATAAGCCCGCCAGCGGTCCCTATCCTGTGCAAGATTAATCCAGTCTCTATCATCGTACCCCACCTCCCTCAAATCCATTTTAATATTATCCTCCCATCTACGTCTCGGCCTCCCTAAAGGTCTTTTTCCCTCCGGTCTCCCAACTAACACTCTATATACATTTCTGGATTCGCCCATACGTGCTACATGCCCTGCCCATTTCAAACGTCTGGATTTAATGTTCCTAATTATGTCAGGTGAAGAATACAATGCGTGTAGTTCTGTGTTGTGTAACTTTCTCCATTCTCCTGTAACTTCATCCCGCTTAGCCCAAAATATTTTCCTAAGCACCTTATTCTCAAACACCCTGAACCTATGTTCCTCTCTCAGAGTGAGAGTCCAAGTTTCACAACCATACAGAAGAACCGGTAATATAACTGTTTTACAAATTCTAACTTTCAGATTTTTGGACAGCAGACTGGATGATAAGAGCTTCTCAACCGAATAATAACACGCATTTCCCATATTTATTCTGCGTTTAATTTCCTCCCGAGTGTCATTTATATTTGTTACTGTTGCTCCAAGATATTTGAATTTTTCCACCTCTTCGAAGGATAAATCTCCAATTTTATATTTCCATTTCGCACAATATTCTGGTCACGAGACATAATCATATACTTTGTCTTTTCGGGATTTACTTCCAACCCTATCGCTCTACTTGCTTCAACAAGAATTTCCGCGTTTTCCCTAATTGTTTGTGGATTTTCTCCTAACATATTCACGTCATCCGCATAGACAAGAAGCTGATGTAACCCGTTCAATTCCAAACCCTGCCTGTTATCCCGAACTTTCCTAATGGCATATTCTAAAGCGAAGTTAAAAAGTAAAGGTGATAGTGCATCTCCCTGCTTTAGCCCGCAGTGAATTGGAAAAGCATCAGATAGAATTTGGTAGAATAACATTTTCTTTTGAAACATACATTACGTACCGCAACTTAAATAAACCGGTTTTCGTGCACTCTATAAGCACACTTCTCTCGTAGTACACCATGCTAGCACAGAGTGCATAATTCTGCCCAACCCTGATCTAGAACATGCCTAAAGAAAGAAATAAGTCCAATAAGGTTTCCATAAACAAACAAAAGAAGGATATGATAAATACTTTGTAAACAGAGAACTGACAGACTATAATATATGGCAACAAACAAGAGTGGATACTTACACTCATCAACTACCTACAATTGAATTGAGCAGAAATGTAGACATTACAACGAAGTGAAGAGAAACGACTGGAAGCATTTAAAATGTTGATATGGAGGACATTAAGATAATATTGATCGTATGCGGAAATGAAAAGGCGGAAAACAAGAAAGTTGGAGAATGCTGGGTTTGCAATAAATGTCCTACCCTTGGGTAAAACACTGCGAATGAATGAATTTTCATTACTTTGCGATCACGCAATAATAATTTCTATGGAGTTACGTCACATGACAACCAGTTTTGTTTCTAAAGAACGCTCATAATTTTGTTATTATTAATAAGCTACATTTCGTCTTTTGTTTATGATTTCGCTAAAGACTTGCTTACTTACTTACTTACTTACTTACTTTTAAGGAACCCGGAGGTTCATTGCCGCCCTCACATAAGCCCGCCATCGGTCTCTATCCTGAGCAAGATTAATCCAGTCTCTATCATCATATCCCACCTCCCTCAAATCCATTTTAATATTATCTTCCCATCTACGTCTCGGCCTCCCCAAAAATCTTTTTCCTTCCGGCCTCCAAACTAACACTCTATATGCATTTCTGGATTCGCCCATACGTGCTACATGCCCTGCCCATCTCAAACGTCTGGATTTAATGTTCCTAATTATGTCAGGTGAAGAATACATTGCGTGCAGTTCTGTGTTGTGTAGCTTTCTCCATTTTCCTGTAACTTCATCCCTCTTAGCCCCAAATATTTTCCTAAGCACCTTATTCTCAAACACCCTTAACCTATGTTCCTCTCTCAAAGTAAGAGTCCAAGTTTCACAACTATAAAGAACAACAGGTAATGTAACTGTTTTATAAATTCTAACTTTCAGATTTTTTGACAGCAGACTGGATGATAAAAGCTTCTCAACCGAATAATAAGAGGCATTTTCCATATTTATCGCTAAAGACTTGCTATGGTAACTTTAAAGGATTCAATTCTATAATGCACCATTTTGCGGACTGTTGTATTAGTGTTCAAAGCAACCGATTTAGGGAGAGTGTACTAAAGAAATTAATTGTGATAGATTAGTGTAATAATAATAATAATAATAATAATAATAATAATGTCACGTATTATGTCCTGTGATGTCAGTGAGGGCTTGAGGGAATTGTGCCCAAGTGTGATCACGAATGTGATGGCAGGTTCAGGTTTACTGGACAGAACAGACTATCGTACTCCCTACTTCGTTCCAGAATGACTGACAGGCGACGAAAACATTGCCGGCAGAGAGAGAGAGAAGGATAATTGCTATTCAACCAATGGCAGAGGTCTCATTCCACGCTTACCTTGAAGTTGGGCGGTCTGAAGCGTTCTACCCCCACCCTATTTCAAGACGAGCGTGTAATGAGACCTCTAGGTTTGAATACCAATTATACTTATTTTGTCCTCTATCGGCAATGTTTACGTACGTCGCCTGTCAGGCGTTATGGTACGAAGTATAAGTAGGAAGGTTACCAAATAATGAATCTATTTATTGGACACCAGGATAACACAAGTTGTCAATTTAACATAACGTAGCAATGTCACAAAAATAAATCGAATTGAGTCTATATAACAATTGAAGAGTCCACTGCAAGAATGATGGATATCACTTTCTTGTCGAAAATGAACCAAGACTGTTGATGCATAGCTTAAGACATATAGAATGTACATACAGAGTTATATGGCATTAACATTCATAGTCATTGTCCAGTAATGATCGGAAAATCTCAGTTAAGCTTTGAGCGCTAAGCATTTCAAACTTTCAATTGCTTCTTCTGCAAAATGTATTCCAAATGACATCCATCATTCTTGCAGTGGACTCTTCAATTATTAAATTGGTAACAATGTACAGAATGTATGAGGCCATAGAGCAGTGGTCGTCAGCACTCGCTGAAATGTACGGGTCCCATGTATACCGTCGTGCAGCAGGGAGAGATAGAGAGCATACCCGCTAGCAGCTACACAGTGCACTATGGTGCGCTGCGTTTTCAGCGGGTAAGAGATGCTAGCGCCAGCGTGCTCTGTGCTGATGACCCCCGCCATAGAGTGTATGAACCACAAAGATCAACTAAATCATTACAAACAAATACAATAATTTGTAAACAATAATTAGATGACCGGAGAGCCATCGGCGTGGCTCAGTCGGTTAAGGCGCTTGCCTACCGGTCTGAAGTTGCGCTCGGGAGCGGGTTCGATCCCCGCTTGGGCTGATTACCTGGTTAGGTTTTTTCCGAGGTTTTCTCCAACCGTAAGGTGAATCCCAGGTAATTTATGGCGAATCCTCGCCAAATACCATCTCGCTATCACCAATCTCAACGATGCTAAATAACCAACTAAAAAAATGACTGGAGAGAACAGATAAGACGGTCAGCGCGTCTGGCCGCGAAACCAGGTGGCCCGGGTTCGATTCCCGGTCGGGACAAATTATCTGGTTGAGGTTTTTCCGGAGTTTTCCCTCAACCAAATACGAGCAAATGCTAGGTAACTATCGGTGTTGGACCCCGGACTCATTTCACCGGCATTATCACCTTCATATCATTCAGACGCTAAATAACCTTAGATGTTGATACAGCGTCGTAAAATAACCAAATTAAAAAAAAAGAACAGACAAGAACATTGTAAATTTGTAATGTAGACTACAATGGACATGGAGACCAACGTTCCCATTACCAAGACTTCTGATCAATGCGGCGACGTATCCCTTGTTTCATTCATCCACTACTAAGAAGTTGCATGGATATCCGGTCGTCACACGTGACTATGTTTCGGGAGTTGTTTCCACAACACTCTCTTTGTATTTTCCTCCCAATTTTGTACTTCCTCTCTGCTTTGTCTTCTGGTATAATTGACGTCATATTTTTACTTCCCGGTACTGGAAGTTACGGCGGATGTTGATACCGCTGCAAGGAGAAGCGGTTTGAGTCACGACGCACTCATCTTTCTTTTCTTTGGCTACTGATTGTCGCGTTATTTTGGCAGTTCATTTAGTGATTATTTTAATTGTTGAGAATTATGTAGAATTTATCAGTTGATGGTTATCACAAAAATGACTCACTCACCTGAAATCCTCGGACCTCCCCAGACCTGAACGCCTATTTATTTTTATTGATTCTAGTGCTTTTTTCATTCTGATAAGCGAGCGTCAAGCGATCCGAGAATATTAATACAGGGTGTTAAAAAACAAGTAAGTTATTCAATATTTTAGGAGGTGATAGCATGCATGAAAACAAGAAAAAAAGTCTAATAAATAGGGCTAGGATTTTGATGACCTATAATTCATGAAAAAATGTCCTAAAACAATGCATTTATGACCTAAAAATCTTTCAAAAATGCCCTTAAAAATGCCCTAAAAATTGATCTTATATAATTGGTTTAATAGGAAAAGAGGTTTTGTACTACTTAATATTAAGACTAGTAATTAAATTAAATTCTAGTACCAACACTTAAGTTGATTTAAATTTACATATTTTTTTCTAAGTAGTAAGTACACTTTAATTAATTATTTTACGTGATATAGTTTCCATGTAGTCCACCACAAGGCCACTCTTATCCGGAACTAGCAGGCATAGAGAAGTTTATATTGAAGGGGTGGTTGAACTGATCCATTACATGGGGTGTACCACGTTAAAATGGCAATATTTGTGTAGAAAAACGATTAAAATATTATACAAAATAATGGGTATTAATGGACAAAATATGTAGAGAAAATATCAAAGGAAATAGACATAATTTTACATTAATAATGGGGCTTTATGGCCAAAATTAAATGAAAATGCCTAAAAAATGACCGAATAAAACAAAAAAATGCTCTTATGAGTTGAAACACGAAAAAAATTCAAAAAATGCCCTAACAAATATGTCTTAAAACAGTTTATTACATAACATATAAATACTAAAGCAGCAATGTTTCTGCCTTACTAGAAAAAAAGATGCAATTTCATCAAAATCCTAGCCCTACAATAAACATGAGTCCTACAACACATACGTTCTGGGATCTGAACACTTGTTCATAGGAGGTGCTCAATGTGTCGTCCATTCATGGCAGTGCATTTTTCTGCCTTACAATACAGCAGACTACCAGATAATAATACCGTAGTTGACACCCCTGCCATGGAATACTGATATGTCGTAAGCAATACTGAAAACAAAAGTCTGGTTGCGGATATGAGCGGGGTTCAGCAGAGATGGTGTTGTGAATTTTCGTAATCAGCATGTGCGGGCTGATGAAAATTCCCATGCACTTGAAGAAACAAGGCATCAGCACCGATTCTCAATCAACGTATGGGTAGGCGTTCTTGGTAATAGATTAATAGGGCCATACGTGCTACCACAGAGATTAACTGGGGATCGTTATCAGGAATTTCTTATTGACGTATTGCCTACCCTGCTGGAGTATGTGCCATGTCAGCAAAGACTACAGATGTGGTTCATGCATGATGGCACACCAGCACATTTTTTCCGCTATGAGCGTGAACACCTGACGCTGACATTTCAGGACTGGTGGATTGATTGGGGAGGCCCCACACCTTGGCCTGCTCGTTCCTCAAATCTAAATCCCCTAGACCTTTGGTTATCAAGAACAACCAGGGCAATTTCAAAGAGTGCGTGATTCCTTACGCCGAAGGGCAGAGGAATGCATTGCCATGAATGGACGTCACACTAAGCACCGCCTATGAACAAGTGTACAGATCTAAAAAAGTATGTGTTGTAGGACCCATGTTTATTAGACATTATTTTCTTGTTTTGATGCATACTAGCACCTCCTAAAATATTGGATACTTTTTTTGTATGCTCAAGTACTGTGATGCCAACTTACTAATTTTATTTGAATACGTAGGGGAGACTATTGTACCTCTGAACACTTTTCACATTTTATTGTTTTTAATTTTGGGAAATGAAATTTTTTAAATAAAAAATGCTTGAAATAATTATTGAAGATTTCTTTACAATTTCCTGTATGTATGTTCCTGTTTTACAGATCTATTAGGGATGGAAAAAATAAAATGAAGGGATATGTAATGTGTTCAAAGGTACAACAGGTTCATGTACCTTGGAACATACTCTCTTTTACATTGGAACACATTGAATATAGGTGGGAATATAGCTGTAAAAACTGACAATTATATTTAAAATGTATTTTCACTCATAAACCAGAGCAGGCTTCTCTGATTGAGATTTTATTTCCTGGAGAAGCAATAACTGCTTCAACAGCTTTCTTCAAGACATCCGGATCAATTGGGGACCTCTTTAATTCCAGACTTACTTCGTGACATGATCTTACAATAAAAGAAAAACAAAATCCGATAGTATCGTGTAATTTGGAACATGTTCCATGGTACAAGATGTTTTGTGTTCAAAGGTACAAGAGGGTGCACATTTAAACAAATATGGCTCCGAAAATTAGAGATTCGAATAAATCATGGAAATTAAAATATGTTATTACTCATTAGATGACGGGGAACACACCGCACTTGAAAGATATTAACAAATACAATCTGGTTTTGTGTTATAAAACACATATCAATCAGCGAAATGTTTACTTTTGGTACTAAAAAACTTCTTTTGCCTACAGAACTCAAACTTTGCAGTAAATGAAACTGAAACTATGAGCAAAGCTACTTAGCGGCTTTCTCTACAATCCACTTCCGTTTGAATCCCCTAGGTAGCAGCAAAAATTAAAAAACAAAAAATGTTCAAAGGTACACTATGCTAAAGGTACAATAGTCTCCCCTACCTTGTATTTATAACGTATGTGAAATAGATTTTTTTCTGCTATCAATACTATTCTCTTATAACCAGTAAATTGCGTTCGGGCGCGGGTTCGATCCCCGCTTGGGCTGATTACCTGGTTGGGTTTTTTCCGAGGTTTTCCTCAACCGTAATGTGAATGCAAGGTAATCTCTGGCGAATCCTCGGCCTCATCTCGCCAAATATCATCTCGCTATCACCATTCACATCGTCGCTAAATAACCTGGTAGTTGATAAAGCGTCGTTAAATAACCAACTAAAATAAAATAACTAGTAAAGAATCAATTTTTAAAGACTGTACTAAAACATACAGTAGGTCAAACTTTGTATTACGAATAAATTGTCCAAAATTATGGTCAGTGTAACTCCGCATAAAATAAAGAAAACAAAATTTTCGACAGCAGTGGAATATCAGCATTGGTGGCACGTATGAATATGAACTGTAGAATATTAGTAATTTATTGTGATCTTCAGAGCTAGGCTAAATTATCTTTCCAGTTTCAAACATATGCCACTCACGTTGAACAGAATCTAGGTGGTAAAAAGTTGATGCCGATGGAAAAAGAGATTCTCAAAATTTATGTTGGTCTAGCTCGCAGATGCACTGTTCGCCATCAGCGCAATATGAGCTAATACATCGTAGCTGTCATCCAACCGAAGATAGAAGAGCTTTTTGTAACCAGGATTTACGCATTCACGGGTTTGTTATTCGTATGCAACAAAAATTAGAAATACAAATATGGGGCAAGACCTACCAAAACAAGTCATTCGAGCAATGGAAGAATTAATGCACAGAACTTTGGGATTGGAACAAAAAGAAGAAGCAAAATTAATATATCTCGGATTTGTGAATGGAATAAAAATACATTTGAGAGAGTCATTAACAAAAACAACAAGATATAAACTAAACAACATGTTGGATATAGACCTAAACCTTGAGTTTCAACTATGAAAATGTCAGAGGAATATCCAGTGTCGACAAATCATTTTCGTTGGAATAATTCGAAGAAGACTCAACACCATAAGATGTAACATGCTTCAAATATTGCCCAGGCACATCATCTGACGCTGAACGGTCTTTTTATTGTTAAAAGATTCCATTAGTAATTACATTTCCACTTTTTAAGCATCATCTCCGTTTCTTTTCTAGGTTTCGGGTTTTCTCCGATGTAGAGATGGACCCTGTGGATATGTGGTCATTCGTTGTTAGTGGTAGCGCTATGCACCGGGGCTCTCCACGCGCGGGGAGCCTTAGGGTATGCACACAATTCCATTCCAGGTAGTAAAATGGGCCCATTCGAGCGGCCTGCGTGCGTGGACAGCTACAACTCCCTGAACGGGTATTAATAGAACTAGCTGCAATTCTTAGCTTTAATGAAAATTTATTTAAATATTTTATTTTAAATATGTCAGCAGAGAACTAGTTATTCTGCTTGTTTTTTGTTTAAATATCGTGCAAAGAATTATGATGGGCTTTCTTTTCCAAAATACTTAAATTATTGAGTTCAGATGTAAATTATATTAATATTCATTAAGTTCAGAATATCATTAATGAAATTTCATGCAACACTATTATTTGTTATGTATTTTATTACCTTTTTTCTTCTTTTTGCATATTTAACATTTATTAAAGCATATCTTGGAGCAACAGTAACAAATATAAACGACACTCGGGAGGAACTTAAACGCAGAATAAGTATGGGAAATGCCTGTTATTATTCGGTTGAGAAGTTTTTGTCATCTAGTCCGCTGTCAAAAAGTCTTAAAGTTAGAATTTATAAAACAGTTACATTACCGGTTGTTCTGTATGGTTGTGAAACTTGGACTCTCACTTTGAGAGAGGAACAGAGATTAAGGGTGTTTGAGAATAAGGTTTTTAGGAAAATATTTGAGGCTAAGAGGGATGAAGTTACAGGAGAATGGAGAAAGTTACAAAATGCAGAACTGCACGGATTGTATTCTTCACCTGACATAATTAGGAACATTAAATCCAGACGTTTGAGATGGACAGGACATGTAGCACGTAGGGCGAACCCAGAAATGCATATAGAGTGTTAGTTGGGATGCCGGAGAGAAAAATACCTTTGTGGAGGCCGAGACGTAGATGGAAGGATAATATTAAAATGGATTTGAGGGAGGTGTGATATGATGATAGAGACTGGATTGATCTTGCACTGGATAGGGACCAATGGCGGGCTTACGTGAGGGCGGCAGTAAACTTTCGGGTTCCTTAAAAGCCATTTGCATGCCAGTAAGCATATTTCTTCGTTTAATATAGCAGTATCTTCCGGATCTTAATTGTAACGATGAATTCAACGATTATTTTGTTGAGATTAACCAATGTTCAAGTTTAACGTTGGTTTTGAACTGACGAACTGAAAATTTGTGGTCCATATTCACGTATTAAACTCCTAAGTATGTAACTCCCAAGAATAACTCGAAAAGCCTTCTAACAAAAGAATGTTGTTCACTGAAACAACCAAAATAAAACACACTTGAAACAGAGTTTAAGCAGATGTCAGGCCGATTACGTATCAGCGCTAACATGGCGGGACAGGCCAATGTGCTGCAAACTGAGATAATCTTGAGTTAATGCTGAGATCGCGTTTATAACTGAGACTTGGAACACCACGCGACCAGCGTTTTACGGCTCAGTGGGTCCCCACGTGGCCAGTACAGGCTGCTTACAAAATGTATACTCTTCCAGAATATTGTAATAAAAAACAAATTTTAACTTTTCATCGTATCTGACATAAGAACGGAAATAAAATTTTAAACCAAATTTAAATTTTGTTTAAAATTTCGGACTACATGATTTTAAATTCACAAAATCACATTTTTAGTTAGATTAGCTTACTTACTTACTTACAAAATGACTTTTAAGGAACCCGAAGGTTCATTGCCGCCCTCACATATGTCCGCCATCGGTTCCTATCGTGTGCAAGATTAATCCAGTCTCTCTTATCATATCCCACCTCCCTCAAATCCATTTTAATATTATCCTCCCACCTACGTCTCGGCCTCCCCAAAGGTCTTTCTCCCTCAGGCCTCCCAACATACACTCTATATGCATTTCTGGATTCGCCCATATATGCTACATGCCCTGCCCATCTCAAACTTCTGGATTTAATGTTCCTAATTATGTCAGGTGAAGAATACAATGCGTGCAGTTCTGCGTTGTGTAACTTCCTCCATTCTCCTGTAACTTCATACCTCTTAGCCCCAAATATTTTCCTCAGCACCTTATTCTCAAAGACCCTTAATCTCTTTTCCTCTCTCAAAGTGAGAATCCAAGAACCAGTAATATAACTGTTTTATAAATCCTAGGTTAGATTACATTAAATGATGATTGAAGAGTGGAACAGAGAAAAATTCTCTCCAGCACCGGGATTTGAACCTGGGTGCTGCGTGCTGACGCTCTATCCACTAAACCACACCGGATTCCCATTCCGATGTCGGATCGAATCCTCTCAGTTTAAGTTCCACCTCTTGGGTTCCCTCTAGTGGCCTACCCTCATGCATTGCCGCGCTTATTCCGTCGGACCCTGGCCACTTAGCCACTCACAACGAGTGCACCTCTGCACATGTGTGGACATTGTGCCACTGTCATACGTCTATGACGCAGTACATGAGGGTAGGCCACTAGAGGGAACCCAAGAGGTGGAACTTAAACTGATAGGGTTCGTTCCGACATCGGGATGAGAATCCGGTGTGACTTAGTGGATAGAGCTTCAGCACGTAGAGCTGAAAACCCAGGTTCAAATCCCGGTGCCAGAGAGAATTTTTGTCTGTTCCACTCTTCCATCATCATATGATGTTGCAGAAATTCTGCACTGAAATATCATATGTACTTCGGTACATCGTAATATAGATTACATTAAGTTATATTAGATTAAATTAGAGTTACAATAGATTAGAGTTAATTTGGTACTTAGTGGAAAATGACAATGTAAGAAAAGTAAAAACAAATATATTTTTATATTTTTTTGCGGAGGAGATTATAAATATGTACCGCAGGGAATCGAGAACGAAAAAATTTCGACGGAAAATATTAGATGAATTATCTATATGTTTCATACTATAGTAAGCGACGAAGTTTGACAGAAAATAAAGAACGTATGAGAATCAATTATCAAAATAAGTTTAAAGTGTACATCAAAAGGGAGAAAAAAAAAACGAGAAGGATCTAGCGAGACAGGATAGAAAAGAAAATAAACAAAGATGTGCCAGAAGATCTATTGACGGGCACAGAACAATGTAGATCGGAAATCGGAAATGTGTAAGACTGCAAACCCGATATCTATAGCCTACATATATCTGGGAGAGAGTTTCAATTTATGATGAATTCTTGACTTATTGTACGCTTCAATACATATGTCTTAACATTCTTGACCCAGTTTTCCTCGTTCTACAAATTTTTATGACTTTGTACACGTCTTCGGAATCTTGGAATCAATGCCAAAAAGTAGAATATTCTGTGTAACACCTATGAGTTACTATGTTTTTTGTTTCGGTTATCAGAAGCCCCTAGTCTCAGAGAGTGCATACACTCATGTCACAGGTTTAAACATCTGTCCGCGAAGCAGGGAATTTTATAATAAAATTCACTTCATTACCAATGTCTATGCTTCGACACATTTAGAGAAGTCAATTCCAAATCATTTATGTATGCGAATCACAAGTTTACTGCACTCATCAATGTATGAAACAGATTATTTTTGCGAAATTAAGTATCGAAACAATCATTTCCATATAAATTCGAAAGGCAATAAGACTTTCAATATCTACTTAATTACTGTATTATTATGATTCACATAGAAAAGGGTATCTCCACATAGTTATGACGCTTATGACAGAATTTTGGCTGTGCTAGAGTATGAAAAGAAAACCCTGACTTGATTTTACGATGGCCATACACTTAGGCATTAATTGGCCTATTCTCCGGCCTATATAGCTACATGGTAGATGGCAACCTCTGTACCAAAATGAAACTGGTAATAGATCATGAAAAGAGATTTGAAAAATCTAAGTAAGTTTTTTTCTCTAACATTCACTGTTTTACAGGAAATTGTTATGTTCCTATGAAGCATTTGGCAACATCACGACTGCTGCAATAACTCTAAGCAAGTGCGATCTGCATTTCTTACCTTCCCCTCCTCCTCTTTTGTACTCAGTCGGTAACACGCGACGTGCGCTGCGTTGCAAGATTTATTTCAATGATTTTCGCTATTATTCAATTTAGATTCATGGTTAAACAGTTCAATTTGCAAAAAAAAAAAAAAAAAAAAAAAAAAAAACAAGACATTAACTGTTACAGATTATTTTCATTTACCTGCTTGTATAGTAATGAGCCATTACCGCAATAAAGCTCTGCCAACATTGGGCAAAGACTATTTTTTTCCTGGTTAACGATGCTTTATCGAAGGAAAAGTGTAATGAAAGATTTGTTATATCACCTCTTAAATTTTGGTGCAGGGGTTACCATCCATTCTGTATATGCGATATTTTCCAAGTCCGATAGCTGACCTCACAGCAGTCGTGAATCCGGTGTTGACAGGTGGGCCATCCTGCTTTAGCCCTTGATAAAGCCAGGAACCGCTTCGCTGGTGAGCCCCAGCAGCCCGAAGCCCCAAGCCCTTCCTTTCATCGTCGGCTGACAGGCTGACAATTCTGTCTTAGCACCCGATAGATAAGTATCCTGATAAGCTACAGGGGCCTGGAGCCCTAAGCCCTTCCTGTATCAACATCGGAAACCAGTATTAACCCACAAATTTCCCCTGCTTATTTTTACTATTGCAGATGATCGATGAAATGAGTGAGAAGGTAGAGAATATTGATGGATCCGCTATTTTCTACTGCAATATTAATCCAAATTAAAATGTAACAACAGAATCCTCACATAGCAATGCGTCATGCATACTTTGCCTGCTATTTCATTGGAATGTGAATCAAAGAGAAAAAAATATGCTTTTTGTACACAGCGTTCCAAAAAAATAATTGCTCAGATTCCACAATATTTTATCCTTTTAAGTAATAATACTACAGCAATTCAATAAATGTCAATACACAGGGTGTTTCCGGGCTAGTGATACAAACTTTCAGGGATGATGGGGAAGAGCACATGTATCAATTTGAGATAAGGAACCCTGATCTGGAAATGACTGAGCGAAAGTTACAAGCAAAAATAGTTATGTAGGAATGAAATAATTTTATTCCTCTGTACACCTTATTTATGTGTATTTATCTGTACATCTTGCACATACTGTATTCATCTGACGTTGTTTACGTTGTCTACTTACAGTAGTCCATTCAGTGCGCTGTCTGAGGGGTGAGGACAGGAAACTACACTAAAGCAATACAGTTAGCATTATGTGTAACGGACATGGTCGGTTCTGATATGCATGTCTGTAGACAGCAGTGTATGTGTACAAGTTGCAGTGTCCAGTCGATCAGTCCTAGTGAAATGGAGGATAACACGAGAGCGGAATATGCAGACATGGTTTTCGAATGCGGATGAGCCAATGGGAACAGTAAACAAGCTCACAGATTGTATCCAGCTACGTAGGAGACATCCGGCCCATACTATCTTTCCACGACTGTTCCAAAGGTTAAGGGAAGAAGAGCACGTGGTGCGAAATTACAATTCCATTTCCACACAACTATTTTTGCTTATAAATTTCGACTCAGGACCAGGGTTCCTTATCTCAAATTGATACATGTGCATTTCCCCATCATCCCTGAAAATTTGTAATACTAGCAAGGAAACACTCTGTACATGTCATCTCTCCAAGTTTTGTTTGATACCTTACAAGTTCTTGACATATAAGTAGACAGTGAATGCGGGATGACTTATCGTTGAATGTAGGTGCACATTTACTATATGTTACATTTTTTTCATTCAGACCATTGGCTAAACAGGTTTTGAACGTAAACAGACGACGTCAACGTGCTACTGTATCTCCGTACAGTCAGAAGGAAAGGAAAAATAACGTACTGTAGTACTGTAGCACATACCTTGCAAGGTTCAGTCCTCGTCATAATTGATGCAATTACCAGCGTTGCAGTAAACGACGATATATTCTCGTAAGTTGTCGAAGCTGAATCGTCTTCGCCTATCGCTTAAACAGTTTTTGTACCGAGGCAATTTCTGAGGAAAAACTCTAAAATGGGGATCACTCAATTTCTTTAGAGGAATATTTGTACTGAGCATCATGTTGCACATGTCGTTAGACTCGCACAACTAAATAATGATGATGATGATGATGATGATGATGATGATGATGTAAATGGTTCCTCAGATTTCATTTCAACGCATTTCCTGTGCGATGTACTGTTGCAATGTTTCTGTATAGTCTGAGTTCTGGTTTTTATTTCAATTTTACATACATTACACACGATATTGTCTTCGTTAATACATAAAATGTCACTCTCAGACTTCTTAATTGCATTTCGTATCTCTGAGCGAATTTAAGGTTTTGCCATTATGAATGGATCAGCACAACATATTCAACGCGTACTAAATACTTGAGCAGGATAACACAACTGCACACATTGCGTTGCAATGTTACTATGAACGGATCGGGGTTCCTTCGTTTTGTACGCTGCTGTACTCGCCAGGTACACAAAAGACGGACGGCGCGGCACGTACCATATACTCTGATACGAAACAACTTCACTTTTCCTTAAGTCATCCCGCATCCACTGTCTAATAATGACCTTAAGGTAAGACCAAACATTTTCTGTACGTTTGTAGCGACAATAGTTCCAAGGGCCTAGTCCCATCACAATCAAGCCCTCCCCTCATTCTTTCTCCTTATGCGCCGATCTGTGCTCAGGACAATTTGCATGGCCGGTAACTGTTGATGTATTGGCACTGATAGCGAGCGACATGAGCTGTACTCGATAATCGAAAGATGGCCATGCTGTAGAGATATTTATAAATAGCTCGGCGACGAATGTGCAAACAAGTCACTTCTGCCCTAGATCATATATACCCAGATTGCTCGGTGTTATAGGTTTTGACGGTAACGACTTGCGTCAGGTTTACTATGCTGCCATCTAGTTGTTACATATGGAGTCACGTCATAAGTGCCATTTGAATTGCATTAGCGACTGTGCTGCCATCTTGCGGACGGGTGGCGATCCTGGCGGTTGTTCTCTTCAAAGTGCAACCGTTTTTAACACAGGAATGAACAATCTATATGTGATCTGGGCTTCTGCTTAGTCTTTCATATTCTGCTACACTGAAATACACGTCGCTCTTGCGGTTTCTGCTGTTTCCAATTCCAATTTCCTCTCGACAGAGAGAAATTAGCAGTCACATCCGCTCGAGCAGGCCGGTTCCCTGGTTTCCCGTAACGTGATTGTGTGGTCCACAGTAATCCGAAGCGCGATTGACAAGTGACACGTGACAAGTTTGTGTTGTTTCTCAGTGACGGTTCCAGGAAATTCGCATAGTCCTACACCCAAGTATCACCAAAGACCTTTGTAATCTGAATTGCATCCCAAATAATTTCGTCAAGTTAATAGCAATTTTACAATCGTCAAAATCTTGATTCCACTCACTATAGCTGAGTTTTCTCGAACCACTTGGCGTTTGATTCCACTCACTATAGCAGGATAACTGTCATCTAGTGACTTTCAGATTCTGTTTGGATATACAGGGACATCACTTTATTTTTACCGACATTTTTAACATTAACCTGGCTATACTCGGAAACACTGTTGCCCCCTTCCATTACAAGAGTTTGATGTTACTAGTGCAATATGTAAACAAATCATTTTACTAGGTATAGGAGGAGAGAAAAGTAGTGTATCCATTTATGTTGTAGGGAAATACGATATTACGATTTTCAGTTTGATCATCACTTTTACGGAATTTATCAAAATACAGTAGAGTAGTAACATTTTTTTTTCAAAAACTCAACTTTTCAGGCGACTATGTTCGTTATGTAATGTCTACTTTATTTAGCATATTAATTATTGGTGCTAACATACAATATAGAGAGTGCATTTAAATTGAGGGGTCATAAGTAAAGGGCTGTAAGTGCACTTAAGTTACTTTTGAGAAAATGGGGTTTAAATATTTAAGCTTTCGTAAAATCGGTGAAATTTTTATTTAAATTTTAATGTGTGATGCGATTAAAATATCCCCTTGCCACTAAAATTTTAGATACTTTTGCTTACACTGGATGCACTTAACTCATGTTATTACAAATGTCACTAGCATTCCTTTGCTTCTAGCCACCTCAATTCAAAAAAGCTAATCTGAATTTTTAAACAAGTTGCTGAAAATGGTTGCCGTTCGTTACAATGCAGGCTTCAATTCAGTACGCATATTATTAAAAACATTTTGAAACATATTCTCTGAAATTGAATTTATCGTTTCTTGAATATCATTTTTAGTACGATATTATTAATATAGGTTCTTTCTTTTATAGAAAACGCAATCATACTTATGAAACACACTATACACTGCAGTGTTTACTTCACTGCTTGAAGACTTCGAATGCAACAGCGGCCGTAAGTTTGTGTGTCTAACGGGAGCAAGGACATTAGTAAAGGGGTGAAAGTGAAGTATATTCAGAAATGCAGGTACAATAAAAATGCAAGTAAAAATAAAATGATGTCCCTGTATATGCTTGGTGCCAGCGGATTGAAGAAAGTCGTTCACTCGCATCTTCTGGTATTAGAAACTCCTGAGTATGCGCAACCTAGGGAAAGTACTTCGTTTCATCCCCATTTCCTCCTCGTCTATATTCACGCTATTCAATTTTCACTGTCTCAGCTTCTCTTGGTAAATATGACCGGTCCCGCCTTCGTATTGCTTCGGATGTAGCAATGGGAATTTGTACTGTCTTATTTTTCTCCATCAGAAATATGTCATATTACTAAGTAAATAATTACTGCTTTTGAATTTAATATATTTGTATATTTTTGGATAAAATAAGATGATACCGAAGTAGTGATGATAGATGGGCAGTCAGCGTTTTAATTTCTTTCTTAGATCTTATAAGTTCGGATTTTATCATTTTGATTGGTCTTATAAACAGAACTCAGTGCCATAAACATAAAATTGCCATTTAACATGCTTTGTTGTTGTGGTTTTGTTTTCAGCTTCTTATAATATTATGTCACTGCTTCATTTTCAATAATAAAGAATAATTCAGTCCAATGAAAGAACACAAATTTCAATATTTTAAGCGTGGAAAATGATAAAATCAGCGCAAGACCTTAATAATGAATAATTCCGGTGGTAGAACGGGTAAACCAAACATACATTTTAAAATTCTCCCTAACTCAGATACCCTGCTTTTAAATCTCACCTTCAGGCTGTCTAAAAAATCAACTCGAATGTCATATAAACTGAAGGAATGCAGCGCGGAATCAACATGAACGTCATATAAACAGAGGAAATAGTGCAAAGCAGAATCAGCACGGACGTCGTGTAAACAGAAGAAATGCAAAGCGGAATCAACACGGACGTCTGCTACACAGAAAAAAGAATGCAAAACGGAATCAACACGAAAATCATTTAAACAGAAGGAGTGCAAAGCGGAATCAAAACAGAAGTAATGTAAACAGAAGGACTGCAAAGCGGAATCAACATGGTCATCATGATCATGTAAACAGAAGAAAGAATACAAAGCGGATCATGTAAACAGAAGAAAGAATGCAAAGCGGATCATGTAAACAGAAGAAAGAATACAAAGCGGATCATGTAAACAGAAGAAAGAATGCAAAGCGGATCATGTAAACAGAAGAAAGAATACAAAGCGGATCATGTAAACAGAAGAAAGAATACAAAGCGGATCATGTAAACAGAAGAAAGAATACAAAGCGGATCATGTAAACAGAAGAAAGAATGCAAAGCGGATCATGTAAACAGAAGAAAGAATACAAAGCGGATCATGTAAACAGAAGAAAGAATGCAAAGCGGATCATGTAAACAGAAGAAAGAATACAAAGCGGATCATGTAAACAGAAGAAAGAATACAAAGCGGATCATGTAAACAGAAGAAAGAATACAAAGCGGATCATGTAAACAGAAGAAAGAATGCAAAGCGGATCATGTAAACAGAAGAAAGAATGCAAAGCGGATCATGTAAACAGAAGAAAGAATACAAAGCGGATCATGTAAACAGAAGAAAGAATGCAAAGCGGATCATGTAAACAGAAGAAAGAATACAAAGCGGATCATGTAAACAGAAGAAAGAATACAAAGCGGATCATGTAAACAGAAGAAAGAATACAAAGCGGATCATGTAAACAGAAGAAAGACTACAAAACGGATCATGTAAACAGAAGAAAGAATGCAAAGCGGATCATGTAAACAGAAGAAAGACTACAAAGCGGATCATGTAAACAGAAGAAAGAATACAAAGCGGATCATGTAAACAGAAGAAAGAATACAAAGCGGATTATGTAAACAGAAGAAAGACTACAAAACGGATCATGTAAACAGAAGAAAGAATGCAAAGCGGATCATGTAAACAGAAGAAAGACTACAAAGCGGATCATGTAAACAGAAGAAAGAATACAAAGCGTATCATGTAAACAGAAGAAAGACTACAAAGCGGATCATGTAAACAGAAGAAAGAATACAAAGTGGATCATGTAAACAGAAGAAAGAATACAAAGCGGATCATGTAAACAGAAGAAAGAATGCAAAGCGGATCATGTAAACAGAAGAAAAATGCAAAGCGGATCATGTAAACAGAAGAAAGAATATAAAGCGGATCATGTAAACAGAAGAAAGAATACAAAGCGGATCACGTAAACAGAAGAAAGAATACAAAGCGGATCATGTAAACAGAAGAAAGAATACAAAGCGGATCACGTAAACAGAAGAAAGAATGCAAAGCGGATCACGTAAACAGAAGAAAGAATACAAAGCGGATCTGTACATACCCAATGACAAAACTCTCAAGCCGTCACTGACGTTTACCGAGATCTGGAACTAGTTGACACAAATGATACACTTTAATAACACCCAAGAGACTGGGCGTTACTCGGATCTTCAAGTGACGAACTACTCTTCAGAGATAGCATAAATGCAACAACACAAGTCTGAAGTTTCTTCTAGGCAGGCGAAAACCCTTAAGTAATTTCCGAGACTTTTTAAATAACTCTTCCACTATACTCAACATTTACGTTAAAATATATTTCCTACAATCGTTATAGTCATCATCGTCATGATCACGGACATCTTCAGAATTAATATACGGTTGATTTGTTCCAAGTTCACATATTTCTTATTGTTAATACTAATTACAACAGTGTATTTTATACAATACCGGTACTTCACTTATAGCCTATGTAGGTATAGAGAGTGAACATTAAGTAAGTAATGTCATTAATTTTAGGGAGTTATTCTTTGAGACAATTAACACAACGTTTAATACAATTTTGCTCGTTTTTGCTTCTTTTCCGAGATAAAAATAGTTTATATGAAACATTCCATAGCGTGTTTTGGGAAAACCATTGATTTAATTCCTATTATGCTCGGTCAATTTAAGAGAATAGTGTATTACAATAATAAATGATTGAAAGAATTTTAGTTTTGCCCTTTAAATGTGCAGATATTTGATCTGAACAAATGTAACTTTTCGTTTTGAAAAGGAATTTTATAATATTATTTTTGTTCGGATCACATTTCTGTGAAGACAAAAGTAGAATTATAGGTACATATAGAAGTAACAGCAATTTCGCTTCGCGATGAAATGTCGAGTGTCGTCACTCATCAAACAGTATCAGTACTAATGGATATAAGATGAACACGTTATTTGATATGAACAACGCGTTCAATTACCACTTCAACAACCCTCTGTCTACTGAATACAGTCGCGTACCAGGACGCAGAGCACAGCGGCTCCTGTCTCCGGCGTCCCTCCCTGCAGTTTGGGGCGCCATACCGACGACGTCTATTATTCCATCCCCCACCTATCAGCTTGCAACGACGCTAGCAGGGCTGCACAATGTCTTTGCCTGTAAGTCATGTCTAATAGAACTATGTTTATCTAACTTATGATTTATACCAATAAACCACTATTGAACCTACAGGATTGCACAATTTTAAGCTCTTCTCTAACAAATTTAAGGCAAAAACTATTAATGAAACTACACTTCTAATTTTTTTAAACAGAACCAATTAAAGGGACTAAAAATGCAATCTATTATGAACTATTATAATATCGCACATTTCTTTTTCGAATCTATCTTCATGAAGTCTGAAAGTAAATACTACAAGTTATTTACTAAACGCACACGGGAAAAAGTGACAAAGGATTTGAGGAAATCTCTAAGATTGCGTGTAACGTCGATACAGGAATCAGAGCAATGAAATTAGAATAAATAAATAAATAAACAGATAGATAGGTAGATAGATAGATAGATAGGTAGATAGATAGATAGATAGGTAGATAGATAGATAGATAGGTAGATGGGTAGATGGGTGGATGGGTGGATGGGTGGATGGGTGGATGGATGGACGGATGGACGGATAGATAGATAGATAGATAGATAGATAGATAGATAGATAGATAGATAGATAGATAGATAGATAGATAGATAGATAGATAGATAGATAGATAGATAGATAGATAGATAGATAGATAGATAGATAGATAGATAGATAGATAGATAGATAGATAGATAGATAGATAGATAGATAGATAGATAGATAGATAGATAGATAGATAGATAGATAGATAGATAGATAGATAGATAGATAGATAGATAGATAGATAGATAGATAGATAGATAGATAGATAGATAGATAGATAGATAGATAGATAGATAGATAGATAGATAGATAGATAGATAGATAGATAGATAGATAGATAGATAGATAGATAGATAGATAGATAGATAGATAGATAGATAGATAGATAGATAGATAGATAGATAGATAGATAGATGGATAGATGGATAGATGGATAGATGGACAGACGGACAGACAGACAGATAGAAAATGGATGGATGAATAAATACATAAATAAATAAATAAGTAAATAAATAAGTAAATAAGTAAATCAGTAAATAAATAAATAAATAAATAAATAAATAAATAAGTAAATAAGTAGATAAGTAAATAAATAAATACAATTTGCTTTATTATTTAGATATGTCTAATGAAGAGAATGAAACATGTTAAGAAAAACAGGCAATCCTCCAATAATAATAATAATAATAATAATAATAATAATAATAATAATAATAATAATAATAATAATAATAATAATAATAATGTATTTTATTTATTTATTTATTATTTAGAATATTAACGTGCAAAACAACAGCACAAGGCCAATTACAGTTTAGCACGATACAGAACAAAACAAAACAACAAATGATGATGAGAATGAATGATAGAAAATGGCAATGAGATGAAATACAAACAATATAATAGTCTACATCAATCATTGATCAAATGCAACAGAGTAAAATAGCATAAATAATTATAAAATTAATACAATGAGATAATTGAAATAATGGAATAGTCTACATTAATCATTTGACCAAATGCAACAAATAAATGGACAAATAATTATTAAAATTAGATCAGTGAGTTAGTTAAAAAATGAAGCCTGGAATAATATGAGTAATATTGTAAAGATATGCAATTGACAAGAATAGTATGATACATATCTTAACAAATGGCATTATTAATAATACTGACATAAAAACTCAAAGATATACTACACATTAAATGGATCCAAGTTGAATCCATGCAAATTAGCATATTTAATGCATCTGCAGACCGGAGAGAGAGATTTCGGATTCCTATTATAAAACAATTTATGAAATCTTAAACCCTTAGCAGGAATACGAAGACTAATATTGCTTGTGAAAGATTCACAATCAATATCACCCTTAATGACTTAATGACTTTACAAAAAAATAAATAATCAAGATCCTGACGTCTGGTAAACAAACTACCGCAATTGAAATATTTGCATTTAATCTCATAGTTATAATCGGAATTTGGTAAAAATCTATAAGAACACAAGGAAATAAATTTTCTTTGACTATTCTCCAATTTAGCCGAGTCAGTGGAAGTAATGGAGTTCCATACAACAGATGCATATTCAAGCTTGGATCTAACCAACGTATAGTATAAAATTAATAAACACATAGGAGTGGAAAAAGAATAAGTTATAGACCTAGTTAGACCAAGCATTCTTAATGAATGGGTATAAATATATTGCACATGATCATGGAAATATAATTTTGAATCAAGTAGGACACCAAGATCTCTAATACAGTCCTTTTTAGTAATTACGACATTACTGAGAGAATAGTTAAATTTTAGGGAGATAGTTTTCCGTGAAAAGGAAATAACAAAAGTTTTGGATTGATTCATTTTCATTCCATTTTCTACAGACCATTGTGAAATTGAATTAATGTCATTTTGAAGAATTTGACAATCAACCAAACTATTAATTTTGCGAAAGATTTTGAGATCATCCGCAAATAAAAGGGACCTAGAACTTATTCTTTTACTTATATCATTTATAAATAATAAAAATAGGAGAGGTCCCAATGTAGACCCTTGAGGAACTCCGCATAAACTATTAAATGGAACCGAGAGAAAATTACCTAGTCGAACACAAGACTGTCTATAATAATAACAAATTATAAATTCAAACATAATTATTACTATTAAGAGGACAAGGAAAAATACTAGTTTTGAGCCTCAGACATTTAAAAATTAACTGGTGTACTACAAGAAAGCACCTCAGAGTGTGTGGTAAACATTGTGATTGTGCACTTGTCTGTTTCACGTCCATGTCAAAGCACAACTGAATTACATTATTTTTTAATATAATGCAACTCTCCCAACGGATTATAATAAACTCTTCCAAGTCTATTATATATTTAATGGAGAAAGTTACACAACGCAGAACTGCACGCATTGTATTCTTCATCTAACATAATTAGGGACATTAAATCTAGACGTTTGAGATGGGCAGGGCATGTAATACGTATGGGCGAATCCAGAAATGCATATAAAGTGTTAGTTGGGAGTCGGAGAGAAAAGGACCTTTAGGGAGGCCGAAACGTAGATGGAAGGATAATATTAAAATTGATTTGAGGGTGGTGGGATATGATGGTAGGTACTGGTTTAATCTTGCTCAGGATAGGGACCGATGGCATGCTTATGTGAGGGCGACAATAAACCTCCAGGTTCCTTAAAAGCCATTTGTAAGTAAGTAAGTAAGTAAGTAAGTAAGTAAGTAAGTAAGTAAACTATAGATGAGATCAATCACTGTTTGACATAATATATTAAACGCAGTAACATCGCAAAATTGGTATAACACATCGCGGTGTTCTGGTTTGATTTCCAGGTTTTGGGGTGCACGATGGGTCATTTGTGCTTTAATACTAGTCTACAGTCTACATCAGTGGTCGTCAGCACTCACTGAAATGGGTTACGGGTAAGCAGTGCATGACGGCATGCACTCTCGTGCAGGAGGAAGCATGCCTGCTAGTAGCCACGAATGTACGCTGGTGCTGTAGAGACTTGCGGGTAAGAGACGCTAGCCCGAGAGTGCAGTGTTCTGATGATCGCTGGTCTACATCCTTAATTTAGAAGAAGGAGAAGAAGAAGAAGAAGAAGAAGAAGACATCACAATATACTAGGGAAAAATTATTTTATCCTACATTCATTCATGGCTCACTATTTTATCATTATTGTGTTTATTTATTTATCTTAATAATGCGATATCCTTAGCTGATTTATCTTAATAAACCACACTGAACGATAATATAATCACATGACTAAACTTCCGTTTCCTTATGACTACTAGGAAGATATGTATATCCCTTGAGAAATCCACAAATTATTGTGGAAATACCTCTTCTTTCCTCTGCTTCCTTATAAGGATATTTTATATATGCGGATATCCGTTTACTTATCCCTCATTAAAATTGTAAAGGATGGGCGGAAAGTAACTCCCTATTATAAAATGCTTATAACGTTTCTATATATTATAATTTTTTTATGAAACTTAGAACATAGTTTCTTCACAGGAGTACAAAATGATCCATAATGACACATCAAGCGACACTGCAGGAAAGGGCCCAGGTGGCCGCCCGTTACGAAGTCTGGCGTTCCGTTGTACTGGTACAGAGATGGTGGCGGACAGTGTATTTCCCTTTATACAATTAAAGGAACATGGAACTTTGCTTACAGGAATATATGGGTCATTCAAAAATTAGTGGCTACACTATAATTAAGATCAAAAACTTACTTATTCAAGATTGACATACTTGTAGTTCTAGAAAGTAATCTCTTCCATTATCACGTACCCGTTGCCATTCGTCTGGAAAGTCACAAATACCATTCACTGCGCCATTTTGCTCTAAGCTTCTACATTTGTTATAATGGCCTGTCTACTTCTAAAGCATACACCTCTCAGTGATTATTTCGTCTTAAGGATAAGGTCGTAATCGCAGCGACTCATGTCTGGCAAATACAGAGGATGCTCTAGAATTTCCCAGTTCCATCTGTTAACTAAATTAACAACCTGGGTAACCACGTGACAACGAGCACCGTTGTGAAGCACAATGGGACGGGTAGTCAAGAGAATTCAGCGCTACCAGCTTTTTGGTCTGATTTTTAGGCCCGTTTAGCGTAGGCTTAAAACATTCGTTCATTAATGCACCTAGTTTTAGGTAATATCATCGCTCTAGAATATCTCGTGTTGCATACATTTAGGAATTTTTATATAAAATTGTTGCAGCTTATCCTATCGTAGCCTAAAAATCCAAGGTCTACAGATAACACATAGCAAGCACCGCTTCATCTCTTACTGCCAGCTTGCATTATTCATCGCTAGGGAGTTGAATGCTAGCAGTGTTGCCACTAATTTTCGAATAGGCCTATACGTAATGTATGTACTTCCTTCCAATTTGTGTATAACTAAGAATCTATTTCGACAGTGGTTTGCATCCATTCTTTGCACGTGGTCTCAAAACTGATATTGTCATTTTGTATGTCATTATATAAAATGAGCGTCTTCATTTAGCTTCTCATAACTTTATTCTTTAGAAGGATATTTTGAATGTATCACATATTTGTAAACTCGACAGAAATACTTCAATTAGTCTCGTGTTGTTATTGTTTGAGCAAAAATTATTATACTCGTACGTCACCAGAGGCTTACTTCTAGAACGTACTGTCTCATGAATATTGGGCATGAACAAATAGTCTGAGATGAGTTATTGTAGATTTATGTATTTATGGCATTAATAATGTTGATGAAATGTTTTAAGAACTAGTGATTACTAGAGTAATAGTAGGAGCATTATTTATTTTATTTAACAACGTTTCAACTTCAGACATTATTTAATTAGCATCGGATGAGAAATGACTAACAAACTTTTCTGAAACCTTACGTCAGAGACAGGATTCTTTTTCGTGCCGTAAATCTGCTACACTAACCTCCTCGATATACTTTCGTTCTGGGGAAAGTCATGTTAAGTACTATATTTCATCTATCTTTAAAATCCTTCTTCACCGGCTGGGTTTGAATATTTGTACATTGGATTCAACAGATACTATGGTATTCGCTGGACCACCGAGTACCACTCTATTAATGAAAGCAATAGGCCTATCTGGATAAATTGAAATATCCTACGAGTCGACGCAAAAACAAACTAGTTCGTGTATTAACTGTGTACAGAAGTGGCCAAATTAATAGACTAAATCCTTTTTCTTTGAAACATAATACTTATAATCCGTCATATCAACTATCAGTGTATTTCACCGAGTCTATATTCTTGTAAATATGACTGTTTACATCTTCTGGTATATTTTTTCCAACGGTTGGATATATTTTGTCTTGCTGTGTTGGTACTATTGGTGTTTCAATTATATAGTCTACTGCAGAAGATATTCAAAAGTCTGTTCTCCCATGGCCTGCAAAAAAGGCCGGATATGAACCCCATTGAAAATCTGTGGTCTATAATGAAGAGACTGAACAAAAAGAAGCTTACAACAAACTATGGACTCATTGAATCACTGTTTAATATCTGGTTAAATTATGTTGATATTCCAAGAAGTGCTAAACTTTCGTTTCTAGTATTCCTGACAAATCAACATGTTAATGAAGGGTAAGGGAATGTTCACAAAATATTAGTAACCTCTAGACTCAATTTTCTGTTCATTATTTCTGTGCAAAATACGTTTATGTTGATAATTTCTGCCGATAAATGCAGCTTTCTTGCATATGTAATCACTTTAGAGTAATAATTTGGCCACCTCTGTAAATTAACTAAAGGAAATAACTTATCTCCTAAAGGGGGATGATAATAGTTTAGGGTACAGTCAAAATACTGTAAACATACAAAAGATGAATAGGACAGGTGTTATACTAAAAACAGATTTAGTTTTCAAGACTGTTCAAAATTTGAATTTCCGTGAAAATCTCGAAATATATTTTTGATGCTAACAATATTTTATTTCCATTAGACTTCTATATCTTATTTTTATGTCTGACTATTACAGTTTTACTACGTCATACTACTTTCAACCAATCATGGCTGCTTATCGCACAATTTTATCGCGTCCCTAGCATTTGTTTAATTTTATTGCGTCCCTATTTTTATCACTACCCTAGCATTTGTTTCTTTGTTTGCCAACATTTCAAACTGCATTGGTCTGGACGTCAAAAAAACAGAAAATTACAAACCACTCCAGTCGATGCACAGCACTTTCAAATATGACTCGCATTGGCATTCAAATACAAGAATTAATAAAAATCACTGGTCATAGCTATGCAACTTCCCTGAAACCCCGATTTACAAATAAATGAAGAGCACCATTCCGAAATCCTGAATAATTTGAGGAATACACCATGTACATCAACGAGTTCCACTTTTACGCACACGTCCAATATAACATCAACTGAACCACCAACCACTAAAACATTCAAATTTGAAAATTGTACTTTCAATAATTGTTCCTTTTAAAATTATTCATCCATTTTGAATCTTGCGTACACTACTTTTAACAGCTGTAAGTCGGACAAATCTTACATAATTAACACGAGAAAGTCCACTAGTTAATCAATGAATTATTCATGTTTATGTTTTATTTCAACATCCTTATTAAAACTTTTCTTATTTCATCATTCCTAATTATAACTTTTCAAACACTTGTTTATTATATTTACGTTATGTTATAGCTTCTGCTGTGTGATATTATGGATAGTCACGTACCTATCAGAGATTGTTTAATGCTAAGATTTATTGAAAATCATCTGTCAAGTGAGGTTGATTACTAGGATACGGATGATTGAAGTGGAATGCAACTGTTTTAATAAAAATGAAACTGAATCAACAAAGCCTTCTTGACTAGTAACCTCCACAGAGTTCAATGAAGATTCTATAGTTTGCACAACTGATAACAAGAAAACAGCTAATCATAACACACTATTGCCATCTAGCGGAATACAATGGTACAATAATACATTTGAAGACAGTTCAGTATTTTCTAATTCAATATTTTATTTTATTAGAGTACTTCGTTACTTCTAATCTTTATATACTTTCTTCTAATCGTGTAATAGTCAATTAAATCCCATTAGAGTTTTGATTTTCTCTAGATAAATCAAAACCTCTAGTGAGATTACTGTTGATAAAATTGAAACATTAAAACCAGATTTTAGTCCCATCAATCCATCCATCCATCCATCCATCCATCCATCCATCCATCCATCCATCCATCCATCCATCCATCCATCCATCCATCCTTAGAAAGAAAAGATGAAAGCTGATACAATATAGAAATGCATTTAACATGGCTATAATTATTATGCTATAAAATTCCGAGTTCTTTTGAAAGAAAGTGCACGCCTATCCGCTCCGCACCCATTGAGGTTTCTTGACTTCCTCTTGGTAGTTTTTCACAGACACGGTGCGACGATGGCAATATGAAAATGAGGAAGGAAACGACGTAATGTGGTCAATCATCTCAGCCTCAAAGGAAGACCCAGAAGGAAAGTCAGATAGTCTGTATTCCAACGAAGTGCTTCCCCGAAACACTGCATGATAACTTGCCATTTTTATTTCAACTTCGACTTCAAACATAAGGACCATTATTTTTACAGTCAGTATTATGACCCGATAGTCATTTTCACTACAACCGTCGTCATTTTAGGAATCATGAAAAGGAAGGCAGAAGATAGGAAAGATTGGAGAATGCTAGGTTTGCAGTGAAAAACCTGTCCTTGGTAGAAAACTATGAAGTGAAATTCCTTACCATACTCATACTCATCATCATCATCATCATCATCATCATACCGCCATCACCAATAGCCATCACCATCAAACTGACAGTCATACTCATCATTTATTTCCACATCATACATCAACTCTACATCATAAACATTAGGTCTAACCACCTGTTATGATACACATCAACCTTCTTTTCATCAAACGCATCAAATTCCTTTACAATCTCATCTATATGAATCTTATTTCCATTTTCTTTACGTAACACATATCAGACTCCTTTGGAATCTCATCTCCAATCATATACTTCATTCTAACTTCTATTATAAATAGGGACCGGATTTTTATGTAATATCAAGTTGTGAAATATGTGCATATTTATGTAAGAAAATTAAGCTGAATATGTACCAAAATATGTAAAATCATGAAAATATTTAATATCAATATCTGGCAGATATAGGATAGGTAAGACTCTCCAGTTGTGATTTCATAGAGCACCCGACTTTTTTTTACCACACACTTGACACATTACTATTTTTCCATCTGTAGTGAAAGCTTCGTCCATCGCAATCCATGATTTTATTTTTGTCGTTAGGGTTGAAGATACAGGGGCCAATTTAGTTAGTTAAAAACAGTAGATAAACTCACTTGCACTTTATATTATAATTACTAAAACTAGAAAACTGAGTGAAATCAATGACACAACAGTACTGCAAGTACTGTTTCACTGTACAGGATTAGGAGAAAATAAGAGGAGATGTGGGACATATGCATTTTAGCTGCTCCCTGTAAGAAACAAAGTACCTACTAAAATCTCAAACTATAGGCATTTACAAACTATTGTTTGAAAAGTGACATTCCTGTCTCATTCAGAATGGTAGGATTAATCCAGCCGAGAACCATACTTAATAATTGCTCGGAAAATCCCATTTCCGTATAGGTCTATTAAATTTAAAGTAAAGAGGTCAAGCAATAACCTGAAAAGCTATTTATTTTAATCTTTCAACATCTGTCCAGCTTGTTCCTTTACTTCAGCTTCTTTTCAAAATTCGGCTACTTTATTGCGGCTCATGTTAGACTTGACACGGGTTTCCCCTGGAAGGATTAGGAAGAGGGTTGTTAAGGTTGCAAATTGCATAGGAACGGCTTGTTAAGAAGTGTGCAGAACAATTATAGTTGGAGACAAATCATGTCGTCCTCGTCCCACTTCACCGTATGAAGGCAACGCTACTTTCTGAGGGATTTTTACAATACAAGGTAGTTGTATTAGAAAGGTTGCCTTTTGTTCACTCATATTTACAGTGGGCGGTAGGGGGTGAGTTCCTCTATTACTTCCTCGAACTAAGAATGTTATGTTTCGTCCCGAAATATATCCTTTCTTGCGTAGGTAAAAAGGCTTTTTAAATCTGTGTATTTCAAATTGTAAACTTCCCCAGCAGAAGTTTTTTTTTATTTTATTTTTATGTATTTATTTTATTTATTTATTTAACCTGGTAGAGATAAGGCCATCAGGCCTTCTCTTCCCCTCTACCATGGGATTACAACTACAATATTAAGAATACAATCACAATTATAATTACAATTAATATTGAATTTACAGATACAATAAAAATCAAAGTACTAAAGGATTAACAGACTAATAAAAGTTAGACAGTTCATTGTAAAAATTAAGAAGAGATAAAAACATTTTTTTATTAACTAAGTAAAAATTAAACCTATTCTACGCAGTAAGAAAATGCTTAATAAGTTTGCTTTTGAACGCTACTAAATTCCGACAGTCTCTGATGTCACTGGGTAGGGTATTCCACAAGCGCGAAAGCGAGATTGTGTATGATGATAAATACGATGATGTCTTATATGTTGGTATGGCTAGTATGAGGCTATTTTGCGTGCGTGTGAAGAGGTTATGATATGATGACAGATAACTGAAACGGGAGGCAAGGTAGGTAGGTGTAGAGGTGAGAAGGACTTGGAAAAGGAGAACAAGAGAATGAAAATTTCTACGTTCGTTAAGCCGTAGCCAGTTTAGAGTTTGGAAGGATGGGGTAATGTGGTCAGCGCGACGGACATCGCAGACGAAGCGAACACAAGAATTATGAACACGTAATTTTTGCGACTGGTTGACATTGAGGTCGGTCAGTAAAGAATCACAATAATCGAAGTGGGGCATTACTAGTGTTTCCACTAATATTTTCTTGAGTCATAGCGGGAGGAATTTTCGAATGTTGTTTAAGGAATGTAGTATGGAAAGCACTTTTTTGATGATATGGGTTACTTGATAATTCCAGTTTAAATGCGTATCAAAGTAAACTCCAAGGTTTTTAACACAGGAACCAAAAGGGATTATTGTGTCGTTTAACTTGACTGGAAGAGCAGGAGTAATGTTGCATAATAGACGTCGGTGTCCCACTAGGATTGCTTGTGATTTTCTTGCATTGAGAGTCAAACCAAACTTTCTGGCCCATGCAGATATGGATTCAAGGTCCTCGTTAAGATTGTGTATTGCGTCATTGAGTGAGTCAGGGGTTCTATGGATATAGATTTGTAAATCGTCTGCGTAAAGGTAATGCTTACAGTGCAGTAGAGTCGAAGGGATGCCATTTACGTAAATAGTGAATAGTAGAGGTGATAGAACAGATCCCTGTGGGATTCCAGAATCAACGATACGCCATGAGGAAGTTCGACTTCCAATGGAAACACACTGCTGACGTTCGCTGAGATAAGAGGAGAACCAAGAGACTGTGCTTTCTGATAGTTCGAGTAATCGTAATTTTCTCGTCAATAAGTCGATATTTACAGTGTCAAATGCTTTACTGAAGTCAAGTAGTATCAGTATTGTAATTTTACGTTCGTCCATAGCTTTTCGGATGTCTTCCGTTACTTCCAACAGTGCAGTCGCTGTACTGTGTCGAGTCCTAAAACCTGACTGATATGTGTCCAAGAGTTCATATCTATTTAGGTAATCAATGAGTTGTCTGTGTACTATCCTCTCTAACGCCTTCGATAAGGTAGGTAGAATACTAATAGGTCGATAGTCGTTGGGGGTAGTCAGCGTTTTAACTTTGGGTATAGGGTGCACAAAGGCATTTTTCCAAGCTTTAGGAAAAATGGATGTCGTCAGCGAAGTATTGAAAATGTGTGCCAGTGTTCGTAAGATTACGTCAATACGTTTGTTTATCATTGCGATACTAATGTCGTCAGAAACTGTCGCTTTGGATTAGAGAGAGAAGTAAAAATGAATAAAACCCCTAAATATGTAGATTTATGTAATACTAAGCCATAATGTGTAATGTGGGGCAAATATGTAAAAATATGTAATACCAAATTTTAATATATTAACGGTAATTACAAGATTCGCAAAGATTTGTTATTTATATACGGTTAGGTGGAAAGGAATATAATATGTAATTACATAAAAATCCGGTCCCTAATTATAAACATATTATAATGTACTGTATGTATGTATTTATTCAAACTTCAAATGAGTAAATACCCGGTGGCAGTGGTAACTAATTATACTCAATAATGACAATTAATAATAATAATAATAATAATAACAATAAAAAGAACAACAACAAGGAGCTTCCTAAATTAAATGAAGCATGATCACTTAAAATAACATTTAAAGCAAGTCCAATTTTTTTTAACCTTAAGTTCGAACTTAAACCGACGAGCATGTTTGATATATTCATACGTGCACAAATACCTTTTAGCACTACACTCATTTCACTCTCAACTCACTCACTTCGCTGGAACTACGACACATTTCACTGACACTATTCTGATTTCACTAACACTTCAAAAACATTTCACTGTTCAAATACTTTGCACTACCACTATAAGCTATAAAACTTCACTGACACAACACACTTCAAAGACACATTCACCGTTCACATTAAATTATTTGTTCCTTTTTCTGTCAGGAATCAGTTCCTGAAGTTTGCCTATTAGTTCATATCCACTCTGTATAATTCATAAAGCTTGTAATATGTTGTAAAGTAGCACAGGAATAAGTTATTAGCAGGGAACGGATTTATATGGACTAAAAATATATGAAATATGTAAATATATATGTAGTTATTTTTACCAAAATATGGAATTAAATATGGATTTTTACCAAAATATGGAATTAAATATGGACTTAAAATTATAAAAAAATGACTATGTACGTTAAATATTGGTACATTTTAATCAAACTAAACAAAAAATATAATGGACGTACCTTATCTTCCAATGTAGTTTCAACAAAACACAATTTTTATTGTCTGTTACCATAACAATAGGTTACAAACATTTCTTTCAAGTGCTGAAAAGTGAATCTTCTTCTATTGTCTCTGAGGATAGATTTATACTGACTAAAAGAGCGTTCGACGTCACAAGAAGTAACTGGTACATAATTCAATTTCACAATGTCTGCTGGGGATAAGTCCAAGTTAATCTTCACTGTTGATTCACCACTCATCACAGCAACAACCTTTTGTAGTTCTTCATATCCAGGGTTTTTTGAAAGTACAGTGTCCACCTTAGCTCTTACTGCATCTGCAACTTTACCTCTACCACGATTCAGTTGTTCCACAGTACTATTTATAATTTCAAAACTTTCAGATAGTGAAAGGTGCCTATTTTGGAGACTTTTGAGCGTTTTTATGATGCATGAAAATGTATGCTGAATGTGAGCTAAGTCATTCTTCACACTTATGTCACAGGTAACTGTTTTCGCAGTATCAATTGAGACTGCATCTTCAGAGTCCAATGCAAGGAGAACATTGTTAATAGAGTCTATATGTTCGGCATAATATTCAACTGCTTCTAGCCATGTACCCCATCTAGTTAAAATTGGCTTTGGTGGCAATGGAATTTCAGGGTACATTTCTTTCAACACGTTAACTCTACTGGGAGCTTTGAGAAATACTTTTTTCACTGATGAAATCAACAAATCTACTTTAGGGAAATTGTCTCTGACCACTTCTGCCACACGATGAAATGCATGCGCCACACAAGTAAAATGAGTCAATTTAGGATATACAACAGATAATGCTTGTCCAGCTTTGACCATATAAGGGGCAGCATCGCTAATAAAGAATAACACATTATCGTACATAATACCCTTTGGCCACAGGATACCCATAGCTTCGTTGAACAGTTTAACTATAGTTTTGTTATTGCACTTTTCTAGAACATCACAATGTAAAAGAATTCGTTCAGAATATTGTTCACTTAACAAACCGATAACTACATTACCAACAAGTCTACCTTCTTTGTCGGGAGTCTCATCAATGGAAACCCAAATTGAACTATCTTTAATTTCATCTCTTATCTTCTGTATTGTCTCATCGTAGATGGATGGAGCATACGTCTTCCTAAGTGTTGACTCATCCGGGATTGTATGTTGAGTATATTTTTCAAGGAATTCCCTGAAGACCTTATTCTTTAGTTTGTAGAGAGGAATATCAGCAGAGATGAGAGAACGGCACAGGTCGATGTTAAACTCAGATCTTACATTCGATGTTGTTGATTGTGTTAAAAACAATTGTCTCTGCTTGGAATTTAGTTGTTTGTTGGCCTGATGTTTACTAGTTGTAATGTGTTGTTGCACCAGGAACTTTTGTGTAGATGATACTGCACACTGACACAAATTACAAAATAATATTTTATTGTCAGTTGATAAACCATCTTCTTTAAATTCTGAAATGTAACTTGTTAGTTTTGATTTTAAATTGACTGAATGACGTACTTTTGGCATATTTACCGTCTTTATAGTATGATTTAAAAACTGAACCTATGTGTACTCTGACTGGCATTTAACTGTTGAGCTGCACAACTGAAGTCTGTTAAAAATTTTAAATTAAATTAATACAGTTTTGTAACTTACTTTCCCATTGTTGATAGGACTGCTAATTTTCAAATAACTCTGATGTTAAAGGGATTACTGAACATGTGTTTAAATCTCTATTGTTGAAATGTATTTTTAAAAGTTAATGGAATTTTGTTTTGTTTTATTGTTAAACCTAATATAATATGGACTGTTTTATATGAAATATGGAAAATATATGGAAATTAACGAAAATATGTACTAAACTCTAAAATATGGAAAAATATGGAAAATAAAAGTAGGATTTTTCAACCCTACACATTGTGAAACATAAAGATAATGCAAAATATAAATTATATTAGCTTTATAAGTAAATATGTATTTACATATAAATCCTTTCCCTGGTTATTAGCATTTAGTAGTAATATTGTGATTTACTATAAACATGTGAAATCTGGCTTCTTTGGTAAGGTAAAAAATATTGTCCCATTGCAGCAAATCATTACACAACGGATTATCAATTGACAAAATTAATATATACATGGAAAATGCAAGAAGACTAAACGAACAGCAATATTTATACAAATTTTGGACTGTTGTCCGAGGAGGAGAAGTAGGTTGAGAAGACCTCTGAAACTTTGAACAGGCGATGTTAATTTGTTGGGGAAGCAGATGACCTGATCTTAAATTCATGAAGGTTACGGCGATGAACGTCTGTTTCATACTGTAGTGATATAATGTTTAATTAATGCTTTCAATGGAGGTTAGAGTAAGCAACTCTTCCACGAAGAACCTTAGCGTCTCGCACTGAATAAGGCTGTAAGTATAGAGACGCATCGTAAAAAATGTCACCAAAGTGCTGACACCCACGCAAATCCTACAAGCATAGTCTGATGCAGGCGTACTGTGGCGCGATGTAGCAGACGAAAATTACAACCCATTGATGTATTACGTTCGAAGAGGCCCTTCACTCCAATTAAACAATTGTGCTAATGTTACAAGAGGTCATGCAGCAGCCAAGTTTTTTTTTTCTCTCTCCGTGCCGTTTATAGGGAGTTTTTGACAGTTGCAGTCTCCGCATAAAGGAAGCACGACCTAACCCCACATGTGATGTCACTACAACGCTATTTCCGCTGGCACCGAGAGAGCTAGCTGCCGTCCAGGTTCGCTGCACTCCCCTGCAATGAAGACAGGATGTTTGTCAAGTATTTGGCCAACACGTTTGAGATGTCCACAAGATGGCTGTCATTAATGTGCAAGACTAACGGAAGAACTTAGATTTTTACAGTAAGTTTCAAGGTCAACGATAAAGGTACAGTACTCTTTTTTAATAATTACAATAGCAATCAATAAGGCTAGGATTTTGATGACCTATAAATCATGAAAGAATGTCCTAAAAACAATGCATTTATGACCTAAAAATCTTTCAAAAATGCCCTTAAAAATACAATGAAAATTGATCTTACATAATTGCCTTAGTAGGAAAAGAGGTTTTGTACTAGGCCTGCTTAATATTTAGACTAGTAATTAAATTAAATTTTATATAATTTTTTCTAACTACTACACTTTAATTATTTTATCTGATGTAGTTTCTATGTATGATCGTTCACCTCTGCGTCGTTATGTGGACGTGAGGTCAGCAGTCGGCTGGTCGGTCTTGGCTCTTCATGGGCTGTAACACCATGGATTTATTTTACTTTTAGTTTCCATGTAGTCTACCATAAGGTCACTCGTATCTGGAATTAGCAGGTATAGAGGAGTCTATACTGAAGGGGTGGTTGGACTGATCTATTATGTGGGGTGTACTACGTTTTAATGGCAATATTTGTGTAGAAAAACGATTAAAATATTATTCAAAATAATGGATATTAATGGACAAAACATGTAAAGAAAATATCAAAGGAAATATACATTATTTTATATTAATAATGGGGATTTATGGCCAAAATTAAATGAAAATGCCTAAAAAATGACCGAATAAAACAAAAGATGCTCTTATGAGTTGAAACAGGCAAAAATGCAAAAAAAAAATGCCCTAACAAATACGTCTTAAAACACTCAGTTTATCACATAACACATAAATACTAAAGCAGCTATGTTTCTTGCTTACTAGAAAAAAGATGCAATTTCATCAAAATCCTAGCCCTAGTAATCAATTTTTTTTCCTCCTTACGCGGTAGCATTCCTATCTAAATATCCAGCGAATTCTGACCTAATTCTCGGACAAAAATAATTTTTTAAATAATGTAATTAAATGCTACAACACTGTAATGTAACCAAAGTATACCATGATGTAGTGACACAACACATAAGACGAGCCTTTGATCGTTATTTTAAAGTCATGATTGGGTTCGAATCAGAGTTAGGATAGCCTATTTATACAGGGTGTTAAAAACAATCTAATATTCTGAGAGGATGCAGTGTTAATCATCAAAACAAGAAAAAAGTCTAATAAACATGGGTCCCAAAATTAATATCTGGAAGAAGCGAGTAGGCCTACTGTGAAATTGATGTCGTAATAACTGCATATCTCCTAAGGTGAGTTATCTGCGTGTTTCTTTTTGGATATGTCACATCCGTCTGTTTACTCTTTTGTTTATTTTATTTTAGTAGGTTATTTTACGACGCTTTATCAACATCTTAGGTTATTTAGCGTCTGAATGAGATGAAGGTGATAATGCCGGTGAAATGAATCTGGGGTATAACACTGAAAGTTACCCAGCATTTGCTCATGTTGGATTGAGGTAAAACCCCTGAAAAAAACTCAACCAGCTAGAAGATGTTAAATGTTATGTTTTATCCTAGATCATATATGTAACAGATAACTCCTCTCTACGTTAAAATCGGCAGCACTTTGAAGAGAACAACCGCCAGGATCGCCACCCGTCCGCCGTAAACGAACACGAGATGGCAGCACAGTCGCTAATGCAATTCAAATGGGAATTATGGCGTGACTCCTTATGTAACAACTAGATGGCAGCGTAGTAAACCCGACAAAAGTTGTTAACCTCAAAGCCTATAAGCCCGACATATCTGTTACATATATGATCTAGGGTTTTATTTAACGACGCTCGCAACTGCCGAGGTTATATCAGCGTCGCCGGTATGCCGGAATTTTGTCCCGCAGGAGTTCGTATGCTAGTAAATCTACTGACATAAGCCTGTCTCATATAAGGACACTTAAATGCCATCGACTTGGACCAGGATCGAACCCGCAACCTCGGGCACAGAAGGCCAGCGTTATACCAACTGCGCCACCCAGCGGGCGGGAGCAGTGTATTATGATAATAGATGATTGAAAGAATTTTAGTTTTGTCCTTTTAATCCAAACAAATGTAACTTTTCGTTCTGTAAAGGAATTTTTCAAGGATTACGGTAGAACTGAATCAATATTATCATTATCTACTAATTAATTATTCCATGTGGAATCGTCGGGACTTGAATCCGGGACACTGTCGTTGAAAGTCGAGGTTCTGATCGTTCTAACACAGCGCCCTTTAATGAAATGCGATATCGACATCATATGGCAAATAACACCTTTATACTTTGCCAACATATTGCGAAACGAGGAAATTGATCAGAATCCTCAAATGTGCTATACCGGTACTCTGAAGATAGGACTAACTGCATATGGCTTCGTGGTCAAGTTATCGTCTTGCGGTATAGAATCAGTTTCGACTGAAAGGTGTTCCTACACGGTCAGTATACACGCATTTAAAATAATAGTTAAATCTTAACAACAAAATTAGCATTTAAAAAAAATGAGTAGTAAAATAATAATAATAATAATAATAATAATAATAATAATAATAATAATAATAATAATAATAATAATAATAATAATAACGAATAGTATAATAATATAATAATAATAGTAATAATAATAATAATAGTAATAATAATAATAATAATAATAATAATAATTATTATTATTATTATTATTATTGCTACTACTAGGTCCCGCGCCATGGCGTCGCGGTCTAAGGCATCCCGCCTAGGGCTCGCGTTACGGAATGCGCGCTGGTTCGATTCCGCATGAGGGAAGAAATTTTCTCATGAAATTTCGGCCAGTGTATGGGACCGGTGCCCACCCAGCATCGTGATGCACTTGGGGAGCTACGATAGGTAGCGAAATCCGGTTGCGAATACCAGCTATAACGGCTGGGGGGATCATCGTGCTAACCACACGATACCTCCATTCTGGTTCGATGATCGTCCACCTCTGCTTCGGCATGTGGGCGTGAGGCCAGCAGCCGGCTGGTCGGTCTAGGCCCTTCACGGGCTGTAGCGCCACGGATTATTATTACTACTACTACTATTATTATTATTCCAAATCCATGGCGCTACAGCCCATAAAGGGCCAAGACTGACCAGCCGGCTGCTGGCCTCACGTCCACATGCCGAAGAAGAGGTGAACGATCATCCAATCAGAATGGAGGTATTCTGTATAGCTGGTTTGCGAAACCGGATTTTCGCTACCTATCGTAGCTCCCCAAGTGCATCACGATGCTGGGTGGGCACCAGTCCCATATACTGGCCAAAATTTCATGAGAAAATTTCTTCCCCCATGAGGGCTCGAACCAGCGCACATTCCGTATCGCGAGTCCTAGGCAGGATGCCTTAGACCACGATGCCACGGCGCTGCGAGCGTGCGAAACTAGCCCCGGCTATCGACTAATAACTTGTACAGGATTCATATCATATCGCTAACACTGGTTTATGAATACGAAAAACGTTAGTTCGCTGATCATCCACTGGAAGCCCGCGCTAAGAATGTCTATGAATATGGCCCTTAATGATTTAAGACGGCGCTCATTCCGTCGGATCCCGGCCACTTAGTCACTCGTAATGAGTGCACCTCTGCAAATAATGTGTTGCACATTGTGCCACTGTCACACATCTGTGACACAGTGCATATGAGGGTTGGCCACTAAAGGGAAACTAAGAGGTGGAACTTAAACTAAGAGAATTCAATCCGGCATCGGAACTGGAATCCGGTGTGACTTAGTGGGTAAAGCGTCAGCACGTAGAGCTGAAAACCAGGGTTGGAGTTCCAGTGCCGCAGAGAATTTTTCTCCGCTCTCAACTGATTACCGACACTGTGATCTGAAACTCACCTAATTATCGTGTTCGACTCTTCTTGCTGTTTGAATCGGTTTATACCCCCACGATTACGTTGCACTTTGTTCCATAGCGATAGACTACCCTTCCCTCGTGTTGCAGTACTTTTTGTCTTAATTCCAGCATTTATCTTCAAAATGTTCTAAGTTTCTTCAGTGAAATAATCTAACCTGGATTAAGATTAATGGATAATTCGTTAGACTTTGAGCTCGCGTAGGTACTGAAATTACAGTCCTGTATCGTTTTCAAACTTAACTAATTTTAATAGACGTTTATGCCTTTAAGGTGGTTTCTGATAGCATCTTCCACCAGCACTTAGTAAACTGTAATATAGGCCTACTCGTATTAATATCGCCTAGTATTTTGTTCAACTTCCTTCAGCAGAAACTAGATAGACAGATGGATTTATTGAGTAATATTATACATACAGATTTTTGTACTATCAAATTTTTCTCTAAAATCCAGAGCACGGGTCTTTTGACCGTACGTGCTTTGTACCTAAAACAAGTCCTACTTTGTAGGTTTCACCTATGATTAGATCCAACCACTCTCTAAAAGAACACACATATTAAAATGAAAATGGCACAACAAAATATACTATATAATATATTCTAACCTAAAACGACATAAAATTGTATAGTTGGGTAGATATTGTTATCCCTTCCTCAGTTAGTCACAAACTTCAACAGCTGAAGTTCTAATCTTTCTCGCCTTCAAGAGGAACAATCCAGTCTTTTGTTCCCATTCTCTATTCCCCATGAGGTCAAGACATGCAAGCAAACTCCTATTCTGACTTAGCATCGAGGGTGGTAGATATTTTATCCGTACATGTTCCAATTCGACACACTGTAATAGAATATGTTTATAGGAGTCCTTTTCTCTGCAAAGCGGACAAAGGCGCTTTTCTTCTTCGTTGACAATTTTATTAACCTTCCATGCCCCCAATCTTAGCCACTCAACAGAAACGAAACGCGTATGTGTCACTTTTCTCCCTATCACTTGGAAGTAGTCTTTACCCGGCATGAGTGAACCTTGCAACCAGCCGTTAGAGGTGCATCACGCCATGTGGGTAGATAAGTCCCGTATGTTACACAACAGATGGCTATTCTTAATATTTTGAAGAGTGAGGACGACATTTAAACATTATGTACAGATGAGAGAACTTATACTTTTACCTCCAGCTGACAGCGGTAAGGTTCAAGATTTCGAGCAACCCCGCCCTTCCTATACTAGCGCCCCCCCTCCCGCGCGGCTACATTTGGCGATCGGAGAAATGTTATGTTTTATTTAACGACGCTCGCAACTGCAGAGGTTATATCAGCGTCGCCGGATGTGCCGAAATTTTGTCCCGCAGGAGTTCTTTTACATGACAGTAAATCTACTGACATGAGTCTGTCGCATTTAAGCACACTTAAATGCCATCGACCTGGCCCGGGGTCGAACCCGCAACCTTGGGCATAGAAGGCCAGCGCTATACCAACTCGCCAACCAGGTCGACTCGCGATCGGAGAATGCTATCAAATGACAATGTATCTTAACGCAATTGGACGGAATGGTGTTGATTACCAACATGAAGAATCAAGAGAGTCCACGAAAAGTCCACCTTCAAACATGTCCGCGCCAAGAGTTATGCTTTTTTTTTCAATGACAGACTGGTGGTCCGAACCACGAAAAAACAGCAGTGGTTAAGGTACAAGTTACCTAAAATTGTAATTTTATTCTATTGACTATCATGAACTATCTGTCCACCGCTATGAAGTAACGGTTACCACGTCTGACCGTGAAACGAGGGGAACCCAGATTCAAATCCTGGTTGAAACAAGTTACCTGGTTGAGATTTTTCCGGAGTTTTCCCTCAACCCATTAAGAGCAAATGCAAAGTAACATTCGGCGCTGGATCCTGGATTTATATTGCCGGCATTATCACCTTCATATCATTCAGACACTAGATAACCATAGCAGTTGATAAAGCGTCGTGACTGTATATACTAGACTGTTGTAGTACAATGAGAACGGGGCGTGCGTCGTTTTTCTTGTATCGGTAATTGAATCTTGGTCGACCTATAGCTTCACTCCGGATAGCAGGGACACTGTCCTTGTTTCGAGGCAGACAACCAGGATGACTCACACTTTGCGGCTGTATTGCTACAAATTAGACAATCAGCGCGTCTCTTGCCGCTGCAGACCGTTTTTGCCACTTTCATTACCAATACAATAATAACTGATCATCTGCGGTCAGTTTGTGACTTCTTCGTTGAAAAATACGTACTGTAGCTTTCTTATTTACAGCAGTTATTTTATTTGACCCTGGCAGTATTAGACATGTAAGCAGTGCAGTTATTGTTTTGCACATGGTCTACATGATATGTACGAATATATATACTTTCAAGGTCACCTCGAAATACCATAAATAGAATCAGGCGCTACAAGGTCTTCATTAAAACTAAGACCAAGAGAGATGCGACCTTATCAAATGTAAGTGAAAGTCTGAACTGACGTCATTGGTGCAGCAGTCATGCCGGGCCGACCGTCTTAATCATCATCTACAGTATGTAGTGTTGCAAGCCAGTGGTTCTCAGACTTATTAGTACCACAGTCTAGTATATACAGTCGCGAAGCTTGAGTTGTGAGGGTGCTAGGAACAATAGACTGTGCCGGTACTATTTCGCATTGTCTGTAATGAGGCGATATTAGCGATCCTAGTGGTTAAAAGCTATCTATGGATGCATATGGGCTATTCCATCTCAAATCGACCGAAATATAGAGAAAATTGACCTTGCAATTTTTAAATACAATGAAACCTTTTCTGTCCGTAGACAACTGTGATATAATGCTTTGTGCAAAGTTTGAGGCATCAGAACTTAATAGTGTTAAAATTAATAATATTTTAATTTATCGTATTTTCATAAAATTAGCAACTTTAAACTGTTGTGGCCCCGAAACCCTTTCACCCAATGATCAAAATCATGGTTTATTTTGATGCTGAGAAGTTAAAGTTTATATTGACATGTAAACAGTTTTTCTTACTTTTTATGGAAATGGAGAAAATTTAGATTTTTCTTCATTAAGACGTCTTTGGCCACGAAAAAAATATTTTAAAAATATATAGTTAGATTCCGCATTGAAAGTACAAATAAACACATATTTTTTACTGGTGGTACGTTGATAAGAAAGTATTGAAAATATCAAATAAAGAAAATAAATAATAAGCGCGTGAACTATCCAGCTGACTGTGAGGCGGGAGATAGCCGAGGGAAGCAAGGCCAGTAGACATAAACACGTGATGTGTCGTCTAGCAGTCATGGCTGTGCTAGCTTTATCACAGGTTTTCATAAACACAGTAAAATGACGCCCAACGCTCGCTTATCTTCACCTCTCGGCCAGTGCGTGGGGTACTGCGCCGTTCAAGTCTAGGCGTGTAAAAATAATCTATTTAATACCCTCGAAACTTATTGCCGTACCACTAAGCAAACAATGCCGAAACCCTCTTAATAATGCAAGGTTTTTTCTCAATATTTTTTTTTTTTTTTTGCATTTTTACAAATGGCCAAAAAGCCTAAAAGCAAGTAAAATCAGATTATCTGTCTCTCTGTATACAATAAAAATAAGGATTACTTCTTAACATAACCTACCAAATGTCAGCTTCAAAATAAACTCTCGTTCAATGTTCTGCAGTAAATGGTTCCAGAGTTCTGAGCGCTGGAAGAGGCTTGTTTTTATAAAATACGCTAAATTTGTCGCTCAATAATACGAAAACCGTTTGACTTTCGATAGTATATTTTTGAAAATGCACTCCCCTCAGCACCTTGTATAAGTAGGGAAAAAATTAGAGTATAAAAAAAATGGGAGGTTTTTTACTGATCGATTTGATATGGAATAGCCCATATTTACTACGTATTGAGCTTCGTGACTACATATACTAGACTGTGTTAGTACTGTGGACCCCCTTTCCATAGATCAGTATTTTCGCGGACCCTTGAAAATCATCAATGAAATGATTGGTAGGTTATATTTTGGAGTTAATATTAAGTGAATATCAATTGTGATACTTGCTGTATTTTATAATGTTAAATCAATATTTACTGTAAATTTGAAGGTTCGCCATCACATGAACAGGAAAAGCAACATCTCATAGCGCTGCAGATACTCCAATTCTCATTTCCCGTCATGGGTTCCTGGGTGAAAAACCATCTTATCTCCCTTTACATCCCCCTAAATTTTGAAAAAGTTATTCAGTTACGCCCTGTAGAATAATTATAAAACTTGTCCTACTCAATGAGAAACAATTTGAACCTGCTTTATTTAATTTAGAAATCTTCTCACTATTCGTGAGCTGCCACAAGGGACAAAGAGTACTTAACCATATAAATGTTTACAAGTTCAGTGAACAATTAATTTTGTTTTGACAATGAAACTCCTACAAGTACATAGCTGCAAATACATTTTGTGATTGGTGGAAATATACCTAATTTTAGAGAAACATGTGTTACAAAAAAGTAAAGAATGCTAATGAACTTGGTTTCATTTCGAATATAGGTGATGCTTCAGGAGAGCAATTGATCCTTTCAATGCAGCTAAAGTTACAATCGGAATAATAGATGTAGGTATTCCAAGCCTCTTAAACACATCTTTCATGGAGAGAGAAAATATTCGTCTACAATTACAGATGGTTTGAGCTACGTTCATTTTTTTTAATTCAATTCTTATTTCTTTTTTATTTAATATTTACATTTATTATTACAAGTATTACAATAAGAAAACCGCAAAAATACGTAATTATTAAATGTAATAGAAACAAAGTTACATTAAAAACTCTTATATACAGTACATAAAACATACATATAAATTCAGGAATTTACCCCCGTATTAGCAAACATTCGTAATCGGGAGTTCACTGTAGATAAGCAGAAAGAAGAAGACGAAATAAACAATTAATATAAGCAATAAAATAGCACAGATTACAAAAACAAAGGCCTATATGATAAAGAACAATCAAATTGAAAACGTTTATAACCAATATTCGCAAGTATATAGACTAATATTTACCAATTAATTATCTAACCCTACGTTAAGTTCCCTTAATCATTTCTTTAATTTTCAGTTTAAATTTGATCATATTTATGTTAGCTGAAACAGGGTACTGAGAAATTAATTTCTTGTATAGTTTTAAGCCATAGTTGAAGCCATGTGCGTTCACACCTGTGGAGTAACGGTCAGCGCGTCTGGCTGCGAAACCAAGTGGCCCGGGTTCGAATCCCGGTCGGGGCAAGTTACCTGGTTGAGGTTTTTTCCGGGGTTTTCCCTCAACCCAATACGAGCAAATGCTGGACCCCGGACTCATTTCACTGGCATTATCACTTTCATATCATTCAGACGCTAAATAACCTAGATGTTGATACAGCGTCGTAAAATAACCCAATAAAATAAAATAAATTGAAGCCATGTTTCATACCAGCAGCCGTTAAACTTTTGGATTCTGTGAAATGAAATAATATATTTCTTGTCGTATTATAATTATGCCAATATGTGTTGAAATTGTTCTTGTTCTTATGAAAGACAGTTAATAATGTACATTCATATATCTGCTCCAATTTGAAAACAATTTGAACTGTAGCCATAAAGACAAGTCTACAAGGTGCTGGCTTGAGTTGTTATTAAATTGCTTTAAGATTACAAGATGAAATCACTGATAAGGCAGAAGAAGGGTGGTGAACAGACGGCTCATGTCATAAAAAATGGTGCCACAACAATTAAGAACAATAGCATGTGAAATGTTGGAATGTAACTCTAAGATAAGACAACGCGTTGCCTCGCCGACATCTGCTCCTCTCATCTTCATCTTGCGCTCATCATTCCATAATTAACACCAATTAGTCCGCTCTTTTTACTTTTTCATGTACCAAGCATAAATTATTACACTCACTGGCCGACGACTTATGAAAACCAGTTTATCATCTCGTGTCGACTGATACAAGCTTATTCCTTTAACAACGGGTCTTGTAATTATGCGATGTGATTTTTCCACAAGTACCAATAAGTTATTGGAAATAATTTGTGAAATTCATAAATATATGTTTCGTAAGAAAATCCCGCGCCCAATAAATGTGGTCAAATAAATCATTATTTTGTAAAATTCGTCCACAGCTGTGGAGTAACGGTTAGCAAGTCCAGCCGTGAAACCAGGTGGCCCGGGTTCGATTTTCGGTTGGGGCAAGATACCTGTGTTGAGGTTTTCTCTGAGATTTTCCCTCAACCCAATATGAGCAAATGCTGGGTAATTTTCGGTGTTGGAGCCCGGACTCATTTCACCGGCATTATCACCTTACTATAATAATACCGGACAGCTAGCAGTTTGTCGACTCGCGAAACAAGCTGTAATCAACTGCAGTGTATATTGTTGCTGAGCTAGTTAATAGTTTTATTAATTAATGTTGAGTTAAAATGTCAGGGTGTATATGTGCTGTTTATAATTGCTACAATTACAGCATTACAAATTGCTCCAAATCGTACTTTCGATTTCCGAGAGTTCATAAAACCTGAGTCAACAAAATTGTTTATTAGTCCTAATGCCTTTACTCTGTGTTGATAGAACAATAAAAATTAGCTTTTTTATTTAGGCCTAATAAATAAATAGAAGTTAAAACATATTGGAAATTGTATGGTTTAGCAAATTAAGTTTTATTGTTGTCCACATGCCTTTATTAATTATTACAAGCATCAGATTACTACCATTTTTATCTTTGCAGTTGTCAGCAATGGGTATATAAAGCGTTATTGTAAATTCATTCTTAATGTCAGAATTAATTTTGTCCCACTAAAGCAAAGAAAACATACGCAACAATTAATTACGGAAAATAATTTGAAGCATGCAATATTTCTCATAATATACAGCTTTGATATAAAATAATGTTACATTAAATACGGTACTATTCAACATTTCTTAAATGTCTCGTATATTATTCCACATTAGTACCTCACGTTTTAAACAATAGTCCGAGTTCCGCTATGTTAATATTTGTATTTGTGGACGTAATTCCACGCCGCTCCGCTAGTCCGCGATATTTCGCACTCACGTCAATGCTGCTAGTATACAGCTGTCCGGTATTATTATAATAAGATATTTGTTATCACCTTCATCTCATTCAGACGCTAAATAGCCTAAGCTGTTGATAAAGCGTCGTAAAATAACCTACCAAAATAAATTTTATAAAATTCATATTTGACATTCCGGTAAGTTCAATGATGACATACAGATTTATTTATTTTTCAGTGAAAAACTTATCATATAATACGATGAAAGAGTAATGGAACTGAGAAAAATTCTCTCAAGCGCCGTGATTTGAATACTCTTTCATCGTATGCTGACTAGAATATCTGCATGGAAATATCATATGTACTTCGGTACTTAAAATAATATATATGATATGTGTAAATGACTTCGTGATTTAAGACGGCGCTTATTCTGTCGGATCCCGGCCAACTAGTCACTCATAACGAGTGCACCTCAGCACATGTGTGGACTTCAGTCCTACGTTCATAGACGTCTATGACGTAGGGCAGAGGACGGCCACTAGAGGGAACCCAAGAGTTGGAACTTAATCTGGGACAATTCTGTCCGACGCCGGGGTGGGTATCCGGTGTGGCTTAGTGGATAAAGCATCAGCACGTAGAGCTGAAAACCCGGGTTCAAATCCCGGCGCTGGAGAGAATTTTTCTCCGTTCCATTACTCTTTCATCGTATGATGACGCAGAATATCTGCATGGAAATATCATATGTACTTAGGTACATTAAAATAATATTTATCATATAATGTTAAATTATATTAATAAATCAATACATTTATTAACACATTATAAATATTTTATTTTATTAATATGAATGTTTTCGCCTAGTATTGGCATCATCTTTTACGTTGAAGCAATATCCACCACATTAATATGGATTATGATGTCTGACAATAAGTATAGGCCTACATAATGCGTGTGTGTTTTATTAATGAATAGTTTAAACTTATGTTAAATGACTATGTAACTACAATATTAAAATATGAATAGACATAAGAAGCACTCACTCTTGTGCCAAAACTTTCATACACAGTACAAACTACTGTTTTCATCGTTAACATCTAAGTTGCTGTTGATTAATCAACTGTCCGAAGACAGGTCTGAACCTCACAAGTGATATCAAAAGCACCACTTATGAGGCAACTAGGCCAGAAGATAATGGGGTAGGGTGGTCAGTTCCTTTCTCCCTCCGTTGCATACATCACCGATTAGCTACGTGTTACATTAATCAGACTTCAGATGCATACAGACAGTTCTTCCTCTGACACATATCGTCAAGTAAGATATACTGCCTGATACTAGAGGTAATCTCTCTATGTAAAGACAAAATCCAAATAACTGTTGTTAAATTTACGATGAGCGTATTTCCGCTTCTTCAAATCGCCTCTACTATTGTGGTGCGTCGGCTTTATTTTCATTCCTACAATGCTGATTAGAGTTCAATAAAAAATTGTCCATTTTTAGCTTAAATAAGAATTTAACAAAATTTACTTGATCACAGAAGTATTCAGTTGGTTCGATCTGCAATAAATCAAGGCCGCGGATACATCTAAACACCTATGGTCCTTCCCAAGAATCTGTGGAGTAGAAAGACGAAATAAGACCTCTGCGCAAGTGCTATGTGGAGGGCTACGAAGCTACCAATCGCTTGCAGGAAAGAATCATTTCTATTCTACCACGAGCATCTTGCCCCTTAGCGGCCTCGTGCTTATGCTGCCCGCAATACACTCCGGCACAGATAGACTCCGCCCCCATAATATGCACCAAGTCACTGTACAGATTCCTAGGACTGACCATTGTACCGAGAAATATTTGTGATAAAACAATGTGAATACATATCTTCCTAGAATTCTATCATCAATGCTTAATCTGAATGTTTCTTGTTTTAAAAATATCCAAATTTCGTTACTGTGCTGAAATTTCTATACTTTAACCCTTGTGGTTTTTATTTCATAGTTGCTGAAATTTTACTTTGTAAGTATATTGACATTCTTACGGTAACTATCACTAAAGATGATTTAAGTGATCAATTTTTCATTTCCCATTATTATATTTTCTTACGGATTTCTTTCCAAAAGGTATAACTGTTTTATGTTTTGTTGATAAAATTTTCATGTCGAAATTTTCAAAATACCGTTTAGAAGACTGAATAAATATTTCTGCTTGTAAGTAACCTTATAAATTAGTATACCAGTAAATGATTACTGACTATTTTCTCATTAGTATATTCTAATAATGTCCCGCGCCGTGGCGTCGTGGTCTAAGGCATCCTGCCAAGGACTCGCATTACGGAATGCGCGCTGGTTCGAGTCCTCATGGGGGAAGAAATTTTCTCATGAAATTTCGGCCAGTGTATGGGACCGGTGCCCATCCAGCATTGTGATGCACTTGGGGAGCTGCGATAGGTAGTGAAATCCAATTACGCAAACCAGCTATAACGGCTGGGGGGGGCTCGTCGTGCTAACCACATAATACCTCCATTCTGGTTGGATGATCGTCCACCTCTGCTTCGGCATGTGGCCGTGAGGCCAGCAGCCGGCTGGTCGATCTTGGCCCTTCGTGGGCCGTAGAGCCAAGGATTATTATTATTATTATTATTATTATTATTATTTACGCAATATAATTATCTTTTTACGGGCTATTCCATATGAAATCGATCAATAAAAACCTCGCATTTCTTAATACTCTAATTTTTTCCCTATTTATACAAGGTGCTGAGGACAGTGCATTTTAAAAATATACTATCGAAAGTCAAACGGTTTTCGTACTATTGAGCAACAAATCAGCGCTCGAAACTCTGGAACCATTTACTGCAGAACATTGAACGGGAGCTCATTTTGAAGCTGACATTTGGTAGGTTATGATAAGAAGTAATCCTTATTTTTATTGTATACAGAGAGACAGATGGTCTGATTTTACTTACTTTTAGGCTTTTTGCCCATTTGTAAAAATGTAAAAAAAAAAAAGAAAGAAAAATAGATAAAAAGCCTTGCATTATTAAGAGGGATTCGCCATTGTTTGCTTAGTGGCTCGGCAATAAGTTTCGAGGGTATTAAATAAATGATTTTCACACGCGTAGACTTGAACGGCGCAGTACCCCACACACTGGCCGAGAGCTGAAAATAAGCTAGAATTGGGCGTCATTTTATTCCTGTGTTTATGAAAACCTGTAATAAAGCTAGCCCAGCCATGACTGCTAGACGACACATCACATGTTTGTCTCCTGGCCTTGTTTGTCTCGACTACCTACAGTCACATGGTTAGTTCACGCGCGTACTATTTATTTTCTTTATTTTATATTTTCAATACTTTCTTATCAACGGTGCATCAGTAAAAAATGTGTTTATTTGTACTTTCAATGCGGAATCTAACCATATATTTTAAAAATATTTTTTCGTGGCCAAAGGCGTCTTAATGAAGAAAAATCTAAATTTCTCCATTTCCATAAAAAGTAAGAAAAACTGTTTACATGTCAATAGAAACTTTAATTTCTCAGCATCAAAATAAACCATGATTTTGATCATTGAGTGAAAGGGTTTCGGAGCCACAACAGTTAAAATTGCTAATTTTATGAAAATACGATAAATTAAAATATTTTAAATTTAAACACTATGAAGTTTTGATGCCTCAAACTTTGCACAAAGCATTGCTTCACAGTTTTCAACGGACAGAAAATTTTTCATTTTATTTAGAAATTGCAAGGTCAATTTTCTCTATATTTCGGTCGATTTGAGATGGAATAGCCCTTACGGAGTTAGTAGAAGTTCATAATTTTATTCTATGATTCACTTTATTAATAGCAAGAATTGCTCCAGAGAAGAGCCACAGCACTACAATTCAACAGCTCTCCACTCATCTGACGTCTCTTCAGATAGGCCAAGAATGTAGACATGGAGATGCTGCGCGAGCTATAAAAACTGAGGGCAACAGATCAAATCTGTCTTCGTGCTGACTCAACAATTGGCCACGTTCCTCCGCGTGATGAAGAGAGTGTCACTTTCAATCCATTCTCTGGGAGGAATTGTAAAGAACACACGCCTGCGTCCAGTCCAGTGCTCGCTTTGACCAAGCCTCGACCGAAAATCGAGAGGAATGCGATTAAGCACAGTACTAGGATCGAAGACAGTGACAAGAGAAGATGAAACTAGACGTGATCTGGATAGCGGTGTCATTCTATAGCAAACGAGACTGTGATGCCTGTAAAAATGTAGGAGGCAAAATGACTCCAATACATAAACGTGAAAATTAAGAGTCTAAAACTTCTAAAAATAGAATAAAGAAAGAGATTCAGTTGAAATTATACAAAACAATGGCAGCCTCCCTGTATGGAAGCGAAATTTGGAAAAGAAGATAAAAGAGAATATAGACAACAGAAATTGAATTGTCAAGAAATTTATAAGAATTCATATTGTGACAGAATGAGAAATAAATAATTATTTATTTCACTAATTTATTTTTACTAACAGAGGTAAGGCCATAAAGCTTTCTCTTCCACTCAAACAGTTTTAGACTACTAATAAACCGTGTACAGTTTTTATACGAGACTTATGCACAGTTGAGACAGAAACCTTTACTAATAAACCATGCATAAGCAATGGATGTATAAACAGGCTGAAACTATACAATGGGAATTGCTTTGCAGTAGTTATATACACGAAACCCCTTGTTTAAGCGTTTTATATAGAGAAAAAATTTATTATTAGACACGAAATATTATTAGACACGAAACTTACATGGAATGCCCATATAACTCGCATTGTCACACTAACCTCTTCTAGAATTCGAAAATTATACCCTTTGGTTAATAGACGTTCACAAATTTGATTGGACTGTTCAATGCTACTCTACACCTCGCTTGTACGACCTCTTTTAACTTATGCAGCGCCAGTGTGGGGGACTGCAAATAAGACACACATGCATCGCCTACAAGTTCTCCAGAACTAGTTCCTGCGAACTGCAACAAATGCCCCCTGGTTTGTAAGAAATCAACAACTGCATCAAGAATTCGAAATTCTTCCACTAGAACAGTACATCCATTCAATGTCAAAATCTTTCTTCAACAAACTTCCTGGTGCTCCTGGAGCTGTGACATATAACATTGGAGCAAGATCTTGTCAGCCAGCTCGACTTAAAAGGAAACTCCCTCAAGACATCCTTCTTAGTGATACCGACGACTCTTCATAAATTTAACACAGAAAATCATATTTATGTTGACATAATTCACAAAAAATGTTTAATTAATTAATTCAAATTAATTAGAGGAGCCTTTAGAGCCAACCTCAGCATGATATTCTGCATGTGATATTTCATCATTTAACAGTGGTCTGTATAGCAAGTTTGCTGGTCGACCAATATTAAACATAAAAAAAAAGAGAAAAAATGGCCGCCCCTCTAACAGCTGTTCGTATCGACTCTCATTTTATGATGATGGTTGCCTTGTAACCGCATAAGAACAAACCAAAGAGCACAGAATAATTAGAATAATATTACTGTAGCTTGTACTCTTGACCAAAATATAATGTGGTAATCGATTAGAGCCAGTTGTACTATCGATACTTAACACGCTACACTAGAGCGCTCTACCGGATGCAAGAGAGAACCTCAGATATTCTATTACCTTTCGTAACGAAGTGATGACAAACTATGACGTAGCTGTGCAACAGTTATACTGTTATACAAGACGTATGTAGTGATTATTAGTAAGGAATTTACACACGACGTATAACCGAGCTATTCATTGTATAAGTATATTACAGTTAAAGGTCTGTATATAGAGTTTTTATTAGTAGACCAATATAGTATAAATATAAATATAGAAATAACAGCAATGTAGATATAATGGAATATAATAATAATAATAATAATAATAATAATATTTACAAATTGCTTTTAAGGAATCTGCAGGTTCGTTGCCGCCCTCACATAAGCCCGCCATTGGTCCCTATCCTAAGCAAGATTAATCTAGTCTCTATCATATCCCACCTCCCTCAAATCAATTTTAATGTTATCCTCCCATCTACGTCTCGGCCTTCCCAAAGGTCTTTTTCCCTCCGGCCTTCCAACTAACACTCTATATGCATTTCTGGATTCGCCCATACGTGCCACATGTCCTGCCCATCTGGATTTAATGTTCCTAATTATGTCAGGTGAAGAATACAAAGCGTGCAGTTCTGTATTGTGTAATTTTTTGCATTCTCCTGTAACTTCATCCCTCTTAGCCCCAAATACTTTCCTAAGAACCTTATTCTCAAACACCCTTAATCTCTGTTGCTCTCTCAAAGTGAGAGTCCAAATCTAATCAATAGTCGATCTATTACGCCTAAAACCGCACTGATGATCTCCAATAATGTCATCTACATATGGAGTTAATCTTCTCAAAAGAATATTAGATAAAATTTTGTACGACGTCAACAAAAGTGATATTCCTCGAAAGTTACTACAGTTAGTCTTGTCAACCTTCTTAATAATAGATACAGTTACATAATAATAATAATAATAATAATAATAATAATAATAATAATAATAATAATAATAATAATATAATAATAATAATAGTAATCCAACATGTTTTCGGACAGTTGACTAAACAACAACAATAGTAAGAGCAAAATGAAGGTAACAATTGTAATTAGAGGAGAAAAATTCGCCCCGACGCCGGGGATCGAACCCGGATCCTTGGTTCTACATACCAAGCGCTCTAACCATTGAGCTACGCCGAAGTCTAATCCACAGCACCGGATCAAATCCCCCTTCTCTAGTGTTTTTCCATTTATGGCCTTATTCTAAGTTCGACATGTATGTTGACTAAAGCCTATTGAGTCAACTGCCATTATACAAGGAGCGCACTAAATTCACTGACTTCGTGGCCGGGATTCCACAGTATATATATATATATATATATATACATACACACACACAGGGACATCATTTTATTTTTACTAACATTTCTAATATTAGCCTGGCTATACCTTTAGATCAACGGTTGAGAACAGGAAACACCTTTTACTATCCCCTTCCGCGACTGGAGTTCGATGATACTGGTGTAATATACAAACAAATCACTTTACTAGGTATAGGAGGGAAGAAAAGTAGTTCATCCATTTACGTAAACTAGGAAATATCGAGTTTTTGGGTTTGATAATTTTCATTAGGTTTATGTTTAATCAAAATATAGTACAATATTAACAATAAGTATTTTTACTCACGAACTGAGTTGTCCATGCGGACGTATTAATTATGAAGTGTATATTATACTGTCTATAGCACATTAGCGTACAATATAGAGAATGAAGTTAAATTGAAAATAATCATAATATGGATATTTAAACACATTTTTGAAAATGGTGGCCGTTCATTTCGATACAGGCTTCAGTTCTGATGTGCATATTATCGCACTATAGATTATTGTACGTAATTCTAATTACCAGGTTCGTACTTCGTATCAGCAACTCATGTTGAAATAATTCTGTACCTACTCTATAAAAGAGTACCTTACGTACTGTAAATTCAATCTTCACTTCTGTCCGATCCGAAAAGATAAAATGACTCAGACCTGTCAGACTGTCCGTCCAAGTGGTTATGTCGCAGGGTCGTAGAAAGGGAGGAAATCACGTGACAGTTAATTACTTAACGAGGTCCTTTTATTTAAGTTATTTTAAACAGTTGTATAATATAACGTAGACGTCCAATTCCTAACAGAAATTAATGTTCTCAGAAAAGAGTTAAGACAGCCTAGCCACTAGCCTTTACAGAAAGGTGAATAGAAGCTGGTGGGGGAAATCGGGATTCGACGTAGGCAAATGGGCGACAGTACCTGTGCGAAAATGATTGAATATTGAAAGCTCTTCCGTCACTGGAGAACGTGAACATATTTTTGGAACGTACTATTTACTATGACCGTAAGGATACTATGACTGTCTTGGTTCTGTGTAGAGGACGATTGAACTTCATTAGTAGAAGATTAATTTTTGGTCCTACAGAATTTATCTGTTATGGTAACAATGTAGAACCAGGTACAATAAAAGTTGAAGTAAAAATAAAATGTTGTCCCTGTAGTTGTTTGCAAATTTACAGGACATTTTATTTCGTAAATAGGGTCAGAACCAGAAAAGTAGTGAGGATTGCAAACAGAAGGCTCACCCAAAAGTGGGTCGCGCCTGAAAGTTTGGGAACCATTGCACTAACCTATCGTTCTAGAATAAAATATGTAACTTTTCATACCGGTATCTGTAAAATCCCATCAATACGAGTTTCATATCTCACTTTCTTGGAATATCACACGAGAATTGAAGTGTCCTACTACATTTAGTAAGAGGCTGTGCGTGTGCATCCCGGTGCAGAACAAGACTGGTGCCCTCGAGTGCTCCACTACTTGCATCTGAGTCATGCATGCTATTAATACCATGTTGACGGAAATGGCACGCAGACGGTGGGCATGAAGTCTATGGCAGCAATTATGTGTTTGTGACACGAAGGATCGTTCTGTTCTACTTCTTATGCTTGCTGACCTATATAACAACCCAGTACTGACTCTTCATTTTAACCGAAATAGGCCAATAGTCCGTAAAAATTACTACAACTTATGGATGAGATGTGGTCAAAAAACTTCGTGAACTACGACTAGTCAAAATTTCATCCACAGTCTTCAAATCTCTAATAAAAACTTCTGTAAGCATTGGCAGTTCTAAAAACTGATTGAAGGATTGCAGGTGTGATAAGCATAGGTAGGAAGTCGTACCAAAACAGTTGAGTACAGCGAGTCGCCCTGCTCCCTCTCGCTACAGACAATACGCAGTTCACATAAACAACGCATAGTATCATTCTATGAAGCTGTGTACAGTCGTGATTAGTTTAAAGAATATTGTTAATTTATATTAACAGTTTAGGTTTTTAACAAAGTGAGCAATCCTGTTAATGTTGTAGGCCTATTATTTACGTAATTTATTTATTTATTTTGCTAATAATTGTAACATAAAATATAAATAACAGAAAAACTTTAGCTCACCTCTGAAATAATAGAACTCGTGCTCAGGGGCGGATTCCTGAATTGAAATTAAGAAATATATAATACAATTTGTCTTATGTCTACTACGCAATAAGAATATACAAATTTAAAATTACAATTGTTCAATTTTTATAAAATCCATGAATAACTTTTACATTTAATACTAGAACTATTAGAATTGACAAGATTAGGCTATTTAAATACAAATTTGTTATATGTTATTGGGTCTAAATTACTACTATGATTAAATACTGTAGCAGTGTTGCATTTTGGTTCAAACAATCTTAAAGAATGCATACCTTTTGTTTCATAACTATGACAATACAATTCAAAATTATTTAGATTTTTATGTATGAATTTAATTAATACAATATAATACATTTGTCTTATTTTGAGAACATTAAAGTCTAAAAACAATTTTTGAGATGGAAAATCAATAGGTCTATGAAGACATTTTTAAATTATTTTCTTCTGTAATAAATAAAGTGCATTAAAATTGGATTTAAATAAGTTACCCCATCCTATAATTCCATACTTAATTACCGATTGAAGTAAAGTTAAGTATATTGTACGCAATAAACTTATTGACAAGTAATTCCTCAATAAAACAAAAGAATATATTATTTTACGTAATTTATTACGAAGGTAGGGGAGTGTGGGTAGTATCGGATATCGTATAATATCGGACAGTGATGTTTCTTTCATCCACCACCAGATGGTAGTACCTAAGTGACATGTTTACGTTTCTGTATGCGATATCTGAACACTGATACCACCATCTGGTGGTAGATGAATGAAACATCGCTGTACTACCATCTGGTGTTAGATGAAAGAAACATTAGTCCGATATTACCCGATGTCTGATACTACCCAACTCTCCCCTAATTAATGTGTTAGTTCCATTTTAAATGATTGTAATATTAATATTAAGCATGATTCTATAAAAAAAAATAAGTAAACTCATATGTTATTAAATAATTGTGCAAACAGGAGTGTGTAATACGTTTATTTTTTTCCGGATTATTCTTCGTTAAATGTTGGCTGAAAGATAAGTTTATTTACCAGCCATCAATTCTTGTTTGTTTTGCTGATCTATTGACGTATCGTGCTGCTGTGCTACTATTCGGTTGCATTCGGTTGCGTTACAGTCCAAATTCATTGAACATCAGAATTACGATACGAACTTTCTATCTGTCATTACAATAGAAATGATTTGCTGCAGTAAAGAACGAATATTTCCAGAGTACAAATATATGTTTTCTGAACATAAAAAGTGTATTTCCTTTGATAGAATGAAAATATTCGTTGTTATTTGTTATAATGAGGCTAGAATCATAACTGTATACTTCGTATGTTATTTTGATATGTATGGGTAAATTATTTTAGATTGGTAGTTACGAAGTTTATAATTACAAATTATTGTTTTTTATATTATTAGTTTATTATTTTCTTGTTCTAGGGCCGTCGACGATGGAGCACAAGTTTGGTTACCACTTGACTTGGCTGTATATGCTTGTCGTTCTAGTTCATTGACATTTTTCTCTGTTACACTCATCCATCATCATATGATGACGCAGAATTTCTGCACTGAAATATCATATGTACTTCGGTACATCGTAATAATATAATATATTATCATATTATGATATGCCAAAAAAATTATCACTTTGTGATTTATGACGGCGCTTAGTCCGTCGGATCCCGGCCACTTAGTCATTCATGAGTGCACCTCTGCACATGTGTGGACATTGTGTCACTGTCATACATCTACGTATGACGCAGTGCATGAGGGTAGCCCACTAGAGAGAACCCAACAGGTGGAATTTAAACTGAGAGAATTCGATCCGACATCGGGATGGGAATCCAGTGTGGCTTAGTGGATAGAGCGTCAGCAGGTAGAGCTGAAAACCCGGGTTCAAATCCCGGTGCCGGAGAGAATTTTTCTCTGTTCTGCTCATCCATCATCATTGAAAGATGCGTTAATACTTTTCATTCGGTAGAGATATAGTCCAAGCTCACACAATTTAACAGTTTCGGTACCAACTTCCTAGCTCTGGTTCTAACATTCTGTAAATCCATCGTTGTGGAATAACGGTTAGCATGTCTGACCGTGAAACGAGTTGGCCGGGGTTTAAATCTTGGTTTGAACAAGTTACATGTTTGATGTCTTTTCCGGGGTTTTCCATCAATCTAAGAGCAAACGTTGGGTAACTTTCGGCACTGGACCTTGGGACGTATTTCGCTGGTATTTCGTCTTCATCTCACTGAGACGCTAGATAACCATATCAGTTGATAAAGCGTCATAAAATATTCTGTCCTAGTCATAATATACTCCAAGAAACTAGCCATTCGCACGTGGACCAAAAGAATCAGAAGTACAAAATTACAGTTATATGGAATATTCAGGCTGAACCGTACGTAATGTCATTAATTTCAGAGGGTTATTCTTTGAGATATTTCAAACAAAAGAATGTAATACTATCCTGCTCAGTTTCGCTTCCTTTTCGAAATAAAAATTGTTTTATATGAAACATTTCATAGCGTGCTTTGGGAAAGCAATTGATTGAATTCCCAATACTCTCAGTCAATTTAAGAGATCAGTGTATTATTATAATAGAAGATTGAAGGAATACTAATTTTTCCTTTTGAACGTGCAGAACTTTGATCCCAACAAATGTCTAATGCAACATTTTAAAATTCCTTTGCAGAACGAAAAGTCACACTCACAGCAGATATGCCTGATTCTTGTAATTACGCATTAGGCTACTTCGTCTCTTTCTATTCCTTACACTCACAAACAGGCAGATTAGTTTTAATTCCGCAATACTTTCTGCCTGTGCATGTCCTTACATCGTATAAGATAACATTTATTGTTGTAATTCCGTTTACTTGTCCCCTTTCCTTGCCTGACACTCATAGAAAATAACGTTGATTGTTGTAATTTCCAGTTTATAATTCCCCCTCTTTTTTATAACTCTCACTCACTGCTGATAAGCTAAATTTGCTCCTTTGTTTATTTCTCACAAGTTCAGCAGAAAAGGTTCATTGTTGCAATTTTCAATTATTTCCTCCTCTTTATATCTTACACTCACTGTTGACAAGCTTCATTATTACAATTCCGCTTACTTGTTCCTTTTTTTATCCCACACTCACAGCAAACAAGGTCGATATAGTAATTCCCAATTATTCCCTGCTCTTTTATACCTTACACTCATTGCTGATAATCTTAATTATTACAATTCCGCTTACTTGTTCCATTTTTTACCCCATACTCATAGCAAAGGTCGGTACAGTAATTCCCAATTGAAGAGTCCACTGCAAGAATGATGGATGTCACTTTCTTGTCGAAAATGAACCAAGACTGTCAATGCATAGCTTAAGACATATAGAATGTACATAGAGAGTTATATGGCATTAACACTGATAGTCATTGTCCAGTAATGATCGGAAAATCATAGTTAAGCTTTGAGCGCTAAGCATTTCAAACTTTCAATTGCTTCTCCTGCAAAATGTATTCCAAATGACATCCATCATTCTTGCAGTGGAATCTTCAATTATTCCCTCCTCTTTTATACCTTACACTCATTGCTGATAACCTTAATTATTACAATTCCACTACTTGTTCCACTTTTTACCCCATACTCATAGCAAAGGTAGATACAGTAATTTCCAATTATTCCCTGCTCTTTTATACCTTACACTCACTGTTGATAAGCTTCATTATTACAATCCCGCTTACTTGTTCCTTTTTTTTATCCCAAACTCACAGCAAACAAGGTCGATATAGTAATTCCCAATTATTCCCTCCTCTTTTATGCCTTACACTCGTTGCTGATAACCTTAATTATTACAATTCCACTTACTTGTTCCATTTTTTACCCCATACTCATAGCAAAGGTCGATACAGTAATTCCCAATTATTTCTTCGTCTTTTATATATTATACTCACTGCTGATAAGCTTGATTATTACAATCCCGCTTACTTGTTCCTTTTTTTATCCCAAACTCACAGCAAACAAGGTCGATATAGTAATTCCCAATTATTCCCTCCTCTTTTATGCCTTACACTCGTTGCTGATAACCTTAATTATTACAATTCCACTTACTTGTTCCATTTTTTACCCCATACTCATAGCAAAGGTCGATACAGTAATTCCCAATTATTTCTTCGTCTTTTATATATTATACTCACTGCTGATAAGCTTGATTATTACAATCCCGCTTACTTGTTCCTTTTTTTATCCCAAACTCACAGCAAACAAGGTCGATATAGTAATTCCCAATTATTCCCTCCTCTTTTATGCCTTACACTCGTTGCTGATAACCTTAATTATTACAATTCCACTTACTTGTTCCATTTTTTACCCCATACTCATAGCAAAGGTCGATACAGTAATTCCCAATTATTTCTTCGTCTTTTATATATTATACTCACTGCTGATAAGCTTGATTATTACAATCCCGCTTACTTGTTCCTTTTTTTATCCCACACTCACAGCAAACAAGGTCGATATAGTAATTCCCAATTATTCCCTCCTCTTTTATGCCTTACACTCGTTGCTGATAACCTTAATTATTACAATTCCACTTACTTGTTCCATTTTTTACCCCATACTCATAGCAAAGGTCGATACAGTAATTCCCAATTATTTCTTCGTCTTTTATATATTATACTCACTGCTGATAAGCTTGATTATTACAATTCCGCTTACTTGTTCCTTTTTTTATCCCACACTCACAGCAAACAAGGTCGATATAGTAATTCCCAATTATTCCTTCCCTTTTATATAGTAATTGCCAAATTATTCCTTCCTCTTTTATACCTTACACTCACTGCTGATGAGCTTGATTTTTACAATAATTTCGCTTACTTGTTCCTTTTTATCCCACACTCACAGCAAACAATGTCGATATAGTAATTGCCAATTATTCCTTCCTCTTTTATACCTTACACTCGCTGCTGATAAGCTTGATTATTACAATTCCGCTTACTTGTTCCTTTTTATCCCACACTCACTTCAAACAATTTAATTTTTAATTTTATTGGGTTATTTTACGACGCTGTATCAACATCTAGGTTATTTAGCGTCTGAATGATATGAAGGTGATAATGCCGGTGAAATGAGTCCGGGGTCCAGCACCGAAAGTTACCCAGCATTTGCTCGTATTAGGTTGAGGGAAAACCAGGGAAAAAACCTCAAGCAGGTAACTTGCCCCGACCGGGATTCGAACCCGGGCCACCTGGTTTCGCGGCCAGACGCGCTGACCGTTACTCCACAGGTGTGGACACGGCAAACAATGTCGATATAGTAATTGCCAGTTATTCCTTCCTCTTTTATACCTTACACTCGCTGCTGATAAGTTTCATTATTACAATTCCGCTTACTTGTTCCTTCTTTTATCCCACACTCACAGCAAACAAGGTCGATATAGTAATTGCCAGTTATTCCTTCCTCTTTTATACCTTACACTCGCTGCTGATAAGCTTGATTATTAAAATTCCGCTTACTGGTTCATTTTTTTATCCCACAGTCACAGCAAACAAGGTCGATATTTTTATTCCCAATTATTCCCTCCTCTTTTATACGCCACACTTACTGTTGATAAGCTTGAGTGTTGTAATTCCCCTTATTTCCTCCACTCCCCCTTTTTTAAAATACAACAAAATTTAAATCTTTGCGTATAGCTGGAAAAGAAAATAGGTAACAGAGCATAGGTAGTCTACACTTCGCTCTGCTTCACATATCAGCAAATTGTTAAAACGACATTTATGTGTTTGTGACATGTTGCCGGTAAGTAAACATGGGCTGGTTATCTATCTTTTGCCCCTGTGGTTATCAGTCTCAATTCGTGTATATTTCTCATGGAAAATATTCGTTAAGGCTGCAGTTATCGGTAGATACTCTTCGACACTCAGGTTACATTTTTTCTCGTTATAATCTTTCAGACGCCTAACAAATATTTTCCGATCTTTCAACAAACACACCAGAAAACTTCTTCATACTGGCACTAATACTGCCATAACCAGTTCATTGAGTTCTTCAGACACTGGATACTCACCAACATAAGGTAAGCTTTATGATTAACAATCGAGTTGAATCAGTAAACAAAACAAATGTAATTTCTCTGATATCTATTAGGAAAATTAATTGTTGTATATTTAAGACATGATTGCTAGTTACAATTATTCACAAATCAACTCGGCAGATTTCACTTGATTTTTGCTAAAATCCGTTATTTCGCACGGAATGCTACTTTTTGTTTTATTTTTAATATCTCGGTACTTTACACCCGACTTCCACATTTTCAATGTGTTGAATTGTACAAAATGGACTAAAATCGATAAAAAGTGAAATAACTGGTATCATAGCAATTTAGTTATTCATTATGTAGCTAATATTATTATGTTCGTCTTTATATTATATTTCCTTTAATTGCCAATTTCCTATATAATTCTGTGTTCACACAGATAATAAGTTTGTTTTTTCTCATTATATAAATACATATCTTACTGGATAGATGGGAACTAAATAGAGTTGTTTTGAGAGAAGAATCAGGAAGGGGAATTAAATGTAAAAGTCTGATACACTGACATTGTTTGCGAAAGGTTTTTTTTTCATATAAATAAAAGTGAACAGATGTCAAAGTTGCAACACATGTTCACGTAACAGTAGCAATTGAGTTGCAAAATTATGTGCTAACTGGAGAACAGGTTATGTAGTCTAACGCGTCAGGGAGGGACATTGGTGGCTTTGCATTTTCTCCTTCCTACTCTAGTCTTGCTTCCTGCTTACTTCTATCGGACGCAAAACAGACGCGTGCACAATACATGCGTAACTTTTCATTCATTCATAGTGTTCTGCCCAAGGGCAGGTCTTTCACTGCAAACCCAGCATTCTCCAGTGTTTCCTATTTTCTGCCTTCCTGTTTGTCTCCGCATACGATCCTTGTAGCTCAATGTCGTCTATCATCTGATATCTTCTTCTGCCACGAACTTAATAGCTTTATCTCTCATCATTTCAGAAATCCTAGACAGATATTGTACTGTGAAGACAGTGTCAAAATGTCTTGCGCACCTAATTTCTTGAAACGTAATACTGTGGCTTTGATCGCACTGTTGATGGTACCACTAGTGAATGCGGAAGGCATACTTTATCCAATTGAATCTGAGTCTCGGAGTGTTCAACTCTTAGACGGAATTTGGAACTTCCGTCTTTGCAACAAGACAGATTCTTTTATTGGCCACAGAGAAGGCTGGTACAAAGGACTGAAAAAGGTGAGTTCAAGGCAACGTATAGAAGAAATTTCAAAAGCTAACAATTCTATATAAGTAAGCTTACATTTTGTTACACATTTTGTAAATGAATCACTTATGAACACATTATCGTGATTGCATGGATGTAATTTTTAACTGTAATTTTTAAAGAAATTAAAAGTTTTACACCAAGAGTTCATAAAGACTATTTTTAATTTCTATATTAAAACGTACTTATGTTATTTTTTGAATCGTGAAATAAAAATAGTACATTATGCAACGAGCCTATAATGATAGTAATTAAGAAGCGAGTATGGATGTTTATGAAACTCGCTTGCGCTCGTTTCATAATTTTCATACGAGCTTCTTAATTACCATTATAGGCGAGTTTCATACGACTTTTCATGCTCGACCATGTTTCTAACTTGAAATTATTCAGATGTATACATTTTATTTGTATCTGACAAGATCGGAAGTGACCTTGTTCTAGGTCGTGAATTGTGAGATGTGCGCAGACGCGAAAGTATTGATTTTTTCCGAGGAACAATAATGTCATTGACCTTGATGTAATCCCGTTAAACTTGGTATAACCTTGATTATTGAATTCGACATTGAAAAACGAGATGACAAATTGAATTTATTTGAATATTATTTACAATTAACGCTAATTATTATAGTAACAGAACATAACCTTCTGCGACAGTATTGGATTTGCAGCCTCATTGACTTTTCGCTAATTCTCTTTCGATTGCATATCCGAGAATAATCGATACTTGCGGTTTTATAACGGTACAAAGCTGACTTGTCATTGGCTGAACACCTGTAAGCTGAGTTGTCATTGGCTGAACACCTGTACTTTAATGAGTAGGTGTACTTTAATGACATGCATTAAAGGACTGCTACCAGGTGTATAATTACTACATTTCGGCATGGTCGAGCATAAAAAATATTATACTATTTTTATGCATGTTGTGTTAGGTTTTGAGAAAAACAAACAATACCATTCTTCGACATTTTAGTATAACATGTCTTTTAAGAATTAATACATTCATAATTCCAAAGAAAATCATATTTAAAATTTCTTCAAAATATTTTGAAAATTGAATACTGTAGGCCTATATTAGAATTAACGAGAAAATCAATATTTAAATAATTTTTCGCATTGGATATATGTTAACAGGTTACCTTCCAATTTCATATTTATGAACTTTATAATATTTTCAATTGACATTATTGACACTTTCAGTCGAACGTAATTTATTTCTTTCTGATTGCTTGAAAATTTCTCATCCTTACACTCTTTCTTTTTCAGAAAATAGCAGCTACAGCTTAATTTTTATTATCCATTTTATCTAGTCGAGATTTTAGAAAATTTCATATGCAATATTTAAACCTCTTTTTCCTCGTCTTTGCACTTTATTACCCGAATATTTTATTCATCACTGTGAACTGATTATTTTCTTCCGCTGTTTTGTGGTAGTTCGAACAATTTCGTAATTAACAAACTTACTATTATGCCAATTGCAGGTCTAAATCGATACCCTGCATATACAGTGTGTTTCCAGACTGGTGTTACTAACTTTCAGGGATTATGGCAAAGGGCACATGTAGGCCTATCAATTTGAGATAAGGAACCTTGGTCCGGAAATGACTGAGTCGAAAGTTATAAGCAAAAATAATTGTGTGGAAATGAAATTGTAATTTGGCACCACGTGCCCTCCTTCCCTTAACTTTTGGAACAGTCGTGGAAAGATGGTATGGGTTGGATATCTCCTACGTGGGTACTTGCTCCGATACAATCTGTGAGCTTGTCTACTGTTCCCATTGGCTCATTCGTATTCGAAAATCATGTCTGCATATACTGATCTCGTGTACTCCTCCATTTCACTAGGCCTGATCGACTGGACACTGCAACTTGTACACATACACTGCTGTATACAAACGTGCATATCAGGACCGACCATGTCCGTTACACATTACGCCATCTGCATTGATTTAGTGTAGCTTCCTGTCCCCACCCCTCAGACAGCGCACTGAATGGCATACTGTAGGTAGACAACGTAAACAACGTCAGATGAATACAGTATGTGTAAGATGTACAGAAAAATACACATAAATGAGATGTACAGAGAAATAAAATTATTTCATTTCCACACAATTATTTTTGTTTATAACTTTCGACTCAGTCATTTCCGGACTAGGGTTCCTTATCTCAAATTGATACATGTGCTTTTCCCCATCATCCCTGAAAGTTAGTAACACCAGCCCGGAAACACCCTGTATAATAGTAAGATAGCGACAGAAGACCTACGAGCGAATATACAAGAGTGCGCAAAAATTTTTTTTGTTTGACTGTTCTGCGGTAGTATCCAAACAAGTAATATTCATTTCAAATAATATTCATTGCTATAAAGGCAAATTTATGAATTCACAGTGTTCAATGACTTAGTGCTTCTTGAGATCTTGATATCAATCCATTTTTGTTCTTCAAATTGAAACCTTGTTTAAATAAGTTCGCTTCTGCAAATTTAAATGCTAGAATAATAAGTTACTATACTGGGTGTTCATTTCAAAGTGTGTCATGACGTCACTGTTGTTGGGTCACCGATTTGAAGCGAGTTTCAGCTTATATGTTAGAGAAGTTGCCTATTATTTAAGGCGTTCTTCAATCTGAACTTGAGAACGTGTACGGTATAACTTGAACGTCGTAGCAACAGATGGCGATCTGTACGGTCTGTGTGCTACCATAACCTCTTTCGAACTGTGTTTTGCGCCGGCAAGTCGTACGCAGGGTATTTGTTATCATCGGTTGCGTACGGTAACATTCCACAACACAAATCAAATGCTCCGTGTCCATGTTGACCGTCGAAGTTAATGTCAACAAATACGTAAGTAATCGTCTTAACCCTCTCCCCTTATCCCGACAGTACGTATTTCGAAACAGTTCACATTCCTGCCACTACCGGCGTTACCGTACGTATCGGTACGTACTCTTCAGAATGAACGCCGTACTTGCTAGCCAACTTCTCTGCCTCTTAGATTATACACCTGAGCTGCGGAAGTGTAGGAAGATTGAATTCTCTAGGCTCATCAGCTAGCCACATGACGGCATACAGCGAGCCAAGACACATTTTGAACTGAACACCCAGTAGTAGTTGATACTATTTTGTAAAAGATAAATAAATTAACATTTCGCGCTCCTCAAAAATATATGCCTAATCTTGGAAGGGCGATATGATTTAATAAGGTATAGAGCAGTAAGTTCCTCTATAGCTTTAAGACGGTGCTGGAAGAATAGAAAATCCCTACACAGAACTTTCAACATAGTTCAGAATGAGTTATTTAATGTCAAACTGCATTCAAAAGTTTTTAGGCATATTTTCATTCGCGCTCGTATTTCAATATTCGTTTTTATGTAATTACTCGTATTAGTAAACTAGTATACATAGAGTAAAACAAAATCATACAGGACAATACGTAGGACCTAACACGCTCAGAATATGTTCCACAAGAAGTGTTCGTTGCGCTTAAGACTGATTTCGTTTAACTTGACTCTTTACCTATAATAGTTATTTATACAACACATTGATAATCTTGATGATTATGGAATGAGTGAATGTTTGTCGCACTGACTATCGTTCGTGCTACAATCTTCACGAGTGTCATAATAAGATTATCAACGAGTTGGATGCAACACTTTATGACATTTTTTAGCATTATAAATTTTATTGTAGGAAATAAATTATGAAATGAATTCGGGATCCACAGCTGACAAAGTCTTCATATGTTCGTATTGATTAATTTCGCCTGGCTTTGGCATTGAGTAAAAAGAAATGGATGACCTTGCAGGTTATGTTACAAATGTTCCTTTATTTTGTTAATATAGTTTCTCTGATCCACAGAACTGTTTTATCTGATCTTACTAAAGTAATACAAAATTGTTAAAGATTGGAAATAAATGATACGTCACCTTCTGTCTTGCATTTCATTTCTTGTTACATCGCGCGTAGAAACTGTAAGCAAGTGTTCCGGTATTACGTCATAGCGTATACGTCATTGCTATTATTGGCACGCGTGCTATAATAAGCCGATTACGCACGACATTGGCTGTAGTAACAAACTGTTTACAATGCTAGATGGCATAAAATATATTAAAGAGCATGATTTATCATGTTAAGACAGGGGCGACCATTCCGATGCCTGTTCCTTCCAGCTATAATGACATCACTCAAGACAAAGCTGTGAGGGATCACCTAGGTGTGGTATGGTACGACAGAACATTTTACGTTCCTGTGGGTTGGAAATCATCCGCTACAAAAGTGTGGCTACGCTTCGGCAGTGTTCACTATGAAGCGCATGTGGTAGGTGTTATTCTTTCACTATATTATTATTATTATTATTATTATTATTATTATTATTATTATTATTATTATTACCATGTATGGTGGGTCCCTACCATGTATGGTGGGTCCCTATCACCACGGCATGGCGCGTCCTCAGGTTGCGGATAGAGGAGACGGCCTCCAGATATGGAGGGTAGCTGCGAATATATTGAATAAGCAGTCGTGGACAGCCGATAAGGGGTGGTCCTCCAGCTTGGGGGTTGGGCGAAGGGCTAACAACCCATCACCGTAAAAAACAGCTTGTTACGAATTCCTACAGTAAGCCTCGGAATAGGATATATGATTATGTCTCGTGACGGGAATATTGTACGAAATGGAAATATAAATATTGGAGATTTATCCTTCGAAGAGGTGGAAAAATTCAAATATCTTGGAGTAACAGTAACAAATATAAATGACACTCGGGAGGAAATTAAACGCAGAATAAATATGGGAAATGCGTGTTATTATTCGGTTGAGAAGCTCTTATCATCCAGTCTGCTGTCCAAAAATCTGAAAGTTAGAATTTATAAAACAGTTATATTACCGGTTCTTCTATATGGCTGTGAAACTTGGACTCTCACTCTGAGAGAGGAACATAGGTTAAGGGTGTTTGAGAATAAGGTGCTTAGGAAAATATTTGGGGCTAAGCGGGATGAAGTTACAGGAGAATGGAGAAAGTTACACAACACAGAACTGCACGCATTGTATTCTTCACCTGACATAATTAGGAACATTAAATCCAGACGTTTGAGATGGGCAGGGCATGTAGCACGTATGGGCGAATCCAGAAATGCATATAGAGTGTTAGTTGGGAGACCGGAGGGAAAAAGACCTTTAGGGAGGCCGAGACGTAGATGGGAGGATAATATTAAAATGGATTTGAGGGAGGTGGGGTATGATGATAGAGACTGGCTTAATCTTGCACAGGATAGGGACCGATGGCGGGCTTATGTGAGGGCGGCAATGAACCTTCGGGTTCCTTAAAAGCCATTTGTAAGTAAGTAAGTATTATTATTATTATGCATCTAACCCTATTCATATATTACTTTATGTTCGTAAAACTCGTGGTGTTAATTGTTGGTTTATCCGAAAATAAATACAAAACTGAAGTGCCACGAAGATATGCATTACATAGCTTGCGAAACAGTTTGCTACGTTCATCTTTACAGATTCGGTCCAGTATTATCCGAATACCTATAGAATCAAATTCCCACGCGGAGATCCAAGTTTAAGTCCAAATTAGTCCAATTAAATTTTTTTGTGAACAAATATGACATTTGTAATAGGTATATTCGCAGAAATTGGATTTATTCTGTAGGGATTCCACAATTGATTCATTAATAAGCATAAAATATTCATCATAATTATTATCATAATGTCGGAGCGACGAAATATCCTCCATTTATACTATAAAACACCGCAGGCATCATCTAACAAGCAAATATTCTGTTGAAGGCAGATAAAAAAGTTATTTTTTTTTCACCATGTTAATAATGTCAAAAGAAATGCTTATACAAATTTTGGCCACTCGACCGCAATTACGAGGGTCGTAAAAAATAAGTTCCCAAAGGGCGGTTTAACAGAAAGAAAACACAATTTATTGGAACAAACACAGCGATTGTTGAGCTATTTTTAGAAAAATGTCTTAGTAAATACGCGACGTCATCAAAGTCTTCGTGTTCTTTTAATATTCTTATCCTTAACATTTTCTATCACCCGAAATTCATTCATTACATCATGGATAGTTACGACAGTTGGAATATTTCCTAAAATCATTTGAACATCATGGATTGTTTAATAAAATACCCAGCCAACGGCGTAGCTCAGTCGGTACTTGCCTGCTGATCCGGAGTTGCGTTCGGGCGCGGGTTCGACTCCCGTTTGAGTTGATTACCTGATTGAGTTTTTGCTGAGGTTTTGCCCAACCATAAGGCAAATGTCAGGTAATCTATGACGAATCCTCGCCTCATCTCGCCAAATACTATCTCGCTATCACCAATCTCTTCGACGTTAAATAACATCCTAGTTGATACAGCATCGTTAAATAACCGAGTAAAGAAAATAAAATAAACACCTAAACGTTACGTTAATGATTAAACACGAACTCAGCAAAAAAAAAGAGAAAAGTACAACTGCACGAATATTTTAACTCCACGTGTATACTGCTATAGCCCTGCTTGCACCAGCATGACAATCAACAGCGCAGATACCGAGAAACGGTATAGCGAAGCTTTGCTCTCTCAAAATTCAAATTCATTGCAATGCAATGCAAAATATCTTAGTTGTATGAAGCTATCCTCAGGTATAGTCATGCAATAAGATCAGATTGAAGTTATTTGTCAAATTTTCAATTCCTTAATTTCAATTATTTTTCTTTGTATTTCAACAAAAATTTAAGGCTGTGGTGTCCAAGACACACATCCATTATTGAAATTAAATTAGGGTTTTAGTCTTAATTTCAAAATGTATTTTTGACTACCATTTTTGCAGTACGTAAACAGTGAGTTGGTGACGAGCCATGCTGGAGGCCATGTTCCATTCCAATGTGAGGTTACGTCTGCCCTCAAGTATGGAGAGGAGAACCTCATCTCCGTGGCTGTCAATAACACACTCACCGATGTTACTGTGCCTCAAGGAGGATTTGATAATATTACTACGTAAGTATACAGATGATCGAACATTTTAATTAATTCCTGTATCCGCCATATTCGGGTTAGATTCTTCCCTTCCGCAATTCGATATGAAATGAATAAAACCGATATTATTTACTTAGATGGTTCCCCGTGCTCTACCTTTCGACATCAATGAGCATACGCAGCCGATACCAACTTGAAAGCTTAATGGGAGAGGATGGTATTTTTTTGGTGAAAAATGAGTAAATTAAAAAAAAATCTTTAAAATACTCTGTGATATGTGCGGAATGCATAGCATAATATTTTGTGGGTATTTGTGCCCTTATCGGACGTTGAGTCGCCATTTTTAAACTTCCTGCGTTAAGGATTTTTAGATCACTCGCCCACTTTTATTGTTGTTTCCGGTAAATTAAATTTTCAAAAAAAATTTTTTTCTATAAAATACCCTTTGATATGTGTGGAATTCATTGCATAACATTTTGTGGGTATTTGTGCCCTTATCGGATATTCAGACGTAATTTTTAAACTTCCTGCGCTATGGATTTTTAAATCACACGCCCGCTTCTATCGGTTTCCAGTAACTTCATTTTTGTTTTGCTTGATTGCCAGACAAAAATAGATATAATTTCTGAACTATTAAAGATATATGTATGAAATTTAGAATACACATTCTTTAGACTATTAGGAAACTTTTCTCTGTAACAGAATTTTGTTAATTGATTTCATTTTAAAAATATGTCCGTTTGTTTGCAAGAAAGGAAATCAGAAAATTGTTATTAAATTTTAATTGTTTATTTTACAAACTTAGGGACTAATATCAAAATTCTGTTACAGATAGTTTGTAGAACATGCTTTTGCAAATACATTGCAAAAAACTGTTTGAATCTATCTTTAAAAACGGTTTAGATATATCGGTTTTAGTAAAATCCTGCATTGGGTATATTTTTTTTTTTCAAATTTGGGCCCCCAAATAATTTTTTTTTTATATTTTTATTTGATTGAGTTGCCACAGCTATGAGCTCTCTACATACAAAAAATTAATATTTTACACCAAATAGAAAAAAAGTTTTAAAAAATACCATCCCCTCCCCTTAAGATCAGTTCACTGACAGAAGGCAAGTGCGTGGGGAGTATTTCGAATTGGAATTGTGTTGTTTCAGATGCCGACTTCACACAAATTCTCAGAAAACATGGTAACATTGTGAGTTTGTAACCAAAATCGAATTTAAGTTTATTTGTACACTCTCTAACATCTGTGGTCATGTCGTGTGTGTAAGGTCTTTGGGAATAACAGTAGGCCCTTTTTTATAGCCTATATTGTGCCGATTGGGGCAAGTGAGGTGTTCTCAATGATTACAGCATATGACTTCAGTTTTCAACTCAACATTCAGTGATACACTTGCATCGTGATATCTACTACAGATAGCTACATTTTACTTCCAAATGTTAATACTGTAAAACCTTGCTAAAACGTACCCTCTATAAAAAGGAAACCTGCACAAACGAAATATAAATTTGGGAACGGAATGATTTCTTATGTAAAATAGTACTTTGAAACGGAAAACTGCCTAACACGAAAACAGAATTATTTTTTGGGCACCGTTTAGGTAAAAAACCTGAATAAACGGATGATTTTAAGCGTAATCGTTGCTAAATTCTTTCAAACCATTTGCGATAATACTGTACGAAGCATGACATCATTTTTGTGTGTGACTGGACATGCAATGATCTGGAAGACTTCCGCTCTTCATTGACAGGCGTTGGATGTGAAGCTTCTCTAACCATGCCACTATTCTGTGCTTATTGTCAAGGATCCGGGCAGGTTACTGAACTCCTGTACCATTACTTCTTCCAACCCTCTTGCATTTTCTTTGATTTATTCTCAGTTTTATGATAACAAGCCACTACAGTGCTGAAGAACAGTGCGAGTAGAATAAAACTGTGAATAATTGTAGTGTAGTGTAAATTTAGTTTCACATTTCTGTTTATTTATTCTGAGTTTTGTGTTAATATGCCAATACGGTGTTAAGTAACAGTGCGAATAAAGTAAAACTGTGCGATTTAATAAAAAAGCCTAGATGACCAGTTCTATCATGGAAGAGTGACATCATAATTTTAATGGAGCAATGAAACGTCAAGGCCGTAAAGCAGGCATGTCAATTGGAGCAAGCGCGCGCTTTAGAGCCCAGGAGACCCTGAGCGCTTTACAGCGGAAAGGAAAGAGACAGACAAAAGAGGTGGTATATGCCGCTTGGTCGAGCTATATTCAGGGATGGCCAGCACTGATTCAATAGATAAAGGGAAGAGAACTTATTAAAACTGTATCCATGTTAATTTTTAGATTTGCCTGAGAAGTATAAGTGCATTATAAGAATGTAAGTTTTAATTTTAATGCTCATTTTTCACAAGTTTGATTTTTTTATTCAAAAGAAATATTTTCTCAACTTTTCGTATAAAAAAGTGAAATTTTCAGGTATAGGCCTATTTATTTAGTAGCCTTACAGAATGTTTTCGTAAATCTAATATACCGTATATACGTATTACTGAAGATAGTGTATTGAAAATTTTGGAAATATTCGCATGGAAATTGTTTGTAAGGAAATGAATTAACAAAGCAACTACTGTTACATCATAAGCAAAAGATACGTGTCCATGTTTTGTAAAAATGTCAGCTCTATAGCTTCAGCAGATTTCGAGAAAATAATTTAATATTCTGATGATAGGAAGTTGCTCACAAATATCACCTTAAAAGCATAATGCGATAAGAGTTTTGTTATGTAATATTAGTTACACTTAAAACAGATACAGTACCTAGGTAACTTTGCTTTGTACTGTAATATTGTTTTGAATAGTTTTTTGATTACTTTTGTAAGGCTAAAGATACTATCAATATAAATTCCAACTTATCATGTCATACTCAATCTCTTTCTTTGGAATATCACTTTCTTTATAAATTATGTGTTTCATCCACTTAATATAGTATAATATTATACTACTATGGAATCTAAGTGAATATTCCTTCTTAACTGTCTATTATGTTATTAAGATTTAAAACACAAGTGCAATATTAAGAAATCAGTGTTAGTACTTATGTTTTAGAGACAATATAATAATATTGAACAGAAAGAAGCCATATAAAAATAACGACATAAAATTTCACGTTCCGTTTGAAGTTTGTGCACCACTGTTTTCTTAATCCAACAGGCTGCTTATTTATATACACATCCCTTCCTCTTTCCATACTTAGCGCTTGCTGCCCGAGCACGACTTCAAGGTCAGAAAAATGCATTTGTTTTGACATCACTGCCGTAAAGTCATACTGTTTTTAGATAATGCTACCTCGCATCCGAGGATTGGTTTGTCTAACGTGAAGTTAATCTACTTTTCATTAAACACAGCTTCAGTTACACAACCGATGGATCAGGGCGCAATTTACACTCTGAATTGATGCAGGACGCATCCTACAACGTTCCCTTAAAAAAAAAAAAAGTCGCGGCAATGCACTTTAAAAGAAATGTGGGTACCAAGAAACTAGGGCGCAGAGAGAGGCTGCAATTAATTAAGTTAATAATTATGAAAATAAAATTCACTTTGCATGTCCTGTAGTAACTTTTATTTCAAATTACTTCTTCATTGTGTTCTTCCAACAGTATATTCTTAGTTTTGCCAAAACTCAACCCTTTGTAAAACCCTAGATCATATATGTAACAGATATGTCGGGGTTATAGGCTTTGAGGTTAACAACTTTTGTCAGGTTTACTACGCTGCCATCTAGTTGTTACATAAGGAGTCACGTCATAATACCCATTTGAATTGCATTAGCGACTGTGCTGCCATCTGGTGTTCGTTTACGGCGGACGGATGGCGATCCTAGCGGTTGTTCTCTTCAAAGTGCTGCCGATTTTAACGTAGCGAGGAGTTATCTGTTACATATATGATCTAGGGTAAAACGAAAACCTGTGAAAACGGGAAAAAAATTATGGAACGATCGCGTTTCGTTTTAGGGAGGTTTTACTGTATATAAAGTTGAACATACGAAGGCTATTACATGAATATTGTAAACATCTTACTTGCCCCATCAGCACACCAACTACAACATTTGATTTCAGTTGATTATTTACGACTCAACATTTAATATACGTTTGCATTATATTCAACTATAAAACTATTATTGTTCAATGTATAGTAACATATTAATGCTTACGCCAATACATAAAAAAACTCTCTAAATACAAAATTTTAGTAATGAAAGATCATTTGCTTTAAGGACAATATGTCTATAAAATGAGATAGTTAACAGTTCTCTACGATAGCGTATTAATGTTACACTATGATTTAACTTTTATACATTATGCTTTAACGCTAAAGTATACATATATTATAATAAAACATATTGCACTCTTTATACTATTGACATAATCCACAATTAATAGCCATTTAGGCCTGTGAATTTGATATAATTTGACCCAGATTATGACTTTATGTAAATTTTGTATGTTCATTTGTATTTTGTTTAATTTCACACTATGTTTGATATCCTACATACATTATACTATTACTCTATTATGATGCATTCTTTTGAGCATGTGGTCATAATTTTATAATTGATTTTAGACATTTGATATTGTAAACAATATTGTACCTGATGATGCCCCTAGGAGGGTGGAAACATTAGTAGAATAATACAACAAATGTAAATTATAACCATTGAAAGCAATTTGTTTTATATTTTACTTTAAGCTATAAGATTGAGAAATTTTAATATATTGATATATAACAATATCAGTATTGGGCTTAGCTGACCATATGAAAAAATGAATTGTAAATTGATAACTTATAGTTAGGAAAACATATATCAAATATTATTATTAGGGGAGAGTTGGGTAGTATCGGACATCGGGTAATATCGGACAGTGCGTTTCTTTCATCTACCACCAGTTGGTAGTACCTGAATAACATGGTTACGTTTCTGTATGCGACATCACAGAAACGTAACTATGTCATTCAGGTACTATCATCTGGTAGTTGATGAAAGAAACTCACTGTCCAATATTACCCGATGTCCGGCACTACCCAACTCTCCCCTAAATTTATTTATGAGTAATGACAACCTAAGTTTATGCTGAAGACCAATTCATGGTTACCATTCTCTTGCCCCAAGGGGCTCAATTGTGAAGACTATAGATTCCTACAATGGAAAGAATATTATCAGGTATTCTTAAAAATTTCATAACAGTAGCTAGTACTGATTTTGAGTTTCTTCTTGAAAACATAGCTAGAAAAATAAGCAATCAAGACAGTAATTACAGAGAATCTATACTTGTAACAGAAAGTTAGCATTGACCCTTCAGATTTCTACCTGCAGAGAGTTCTTATGAAAATATGTGATATGCCTTCATTTTAGGAACAAAATATAGAGACTATCCAGACGTACAAATCTGATATCTGTAGCTAAGTTCCACATTAATTATCAACTTTGATTTTAGGGACAGTGGTGCAGAAATTATCCAGACATACAAATTTGATTTCTTTAACTACGCTGGGATCCACAGGCCTGTTGTGCTGTACACCACGCCAAGCATCTACATCGACGACATTTCAGTGGACACTCGTATTCACGGCGAAACAGGTGAGTCGAACAATAATAGTGAAAATGTATATCATGTTTGAATCATTGTTAATGTTTTAATTCAGTAACAGATATGTTAAGCAATTTTATTATTCAAACGGAATCTTAACAGAAACGCCCTTTTCACGAGCGATGATACACGTAGGCCTGTAGGAGAATTAAAATTTTAACTCTCTAGCTTTAAATGATGTACCGAAGTACAGATGATATTTCAGTGCAGGAATTCTGCGTTATCATATCATGAAGGATCGGTGGAGCGGAGAAAAATTCTCTCCGGCACCGGGACCCGAACCCGGGTTTTCAGCTCTAAGTGCTGACGCTCTATCCACTAAGCCACACCAGATTCCAATTCCGATGCCGGATTGAATCCTCTCAGTTTAAGTTTCACTTCTTAGTTTCCCTTTGGTGGTCAACCCTCATGCACTGTATCACAGATGTGTGACATAGAGCTGAAAACCCGGGTTCGAATCCCGGTGCCGGAGAGAATTTTTCTCCGCCCCATCGATCCTGCACGGAAATATATGTACTTCGGTACATCGCAATAATATGATATGCGTATGTAATCACTTTGTGATTTAAGACGGCGCTTATTCCGTCGAATCCCGGCCACTTAGTCACTCATAATGAGTGCACCTCTGCACATTGGTGTGTTGGACATTGTGCCATGGTCACACATCTGTGACACAGTGCATGAGGGTTGGTCATCAAAGGGAAGCTAAGAGGTGAAGCTTAAACTGAGAGGATTCAATCCAGCATCGGAATTGGAATCCGGTGTGACTTAGTGGATAGAGCATCAGCACGTAGAGCTGAAAACCAGGGTTCGAATTCCGGTGCTGGAGAGAATTTTTCTCCGCTCCACCGAACCTTCATTTAAATTAATAACTTTTCCAGCAGTAAATTTTAATCGTGAAGTCTGAGACAGGGAAATAATTTTATCTGAATCGTGAAACGCTCTCATACAAAGAGTAACTTTTGATATGTAACAATTGCTAGAGACAAGACAGAAGAAGACAAGGGGAGAGAAGGAAAGAGAAAAGGGTGAAGGGAGAAGAGGAGGAGTTGGCCTGGATGGCTCAGTCGGTAGAGTGCTGGCCTTATGTGCCCGAATTTGCGGGTTCGATCCCGGCCCAGGTCGATGGCATTTAAATATGCTTAAATGCGACAGGCTCATGTCAGTACATTTACTGGCATATAAAAGAACTCCTGCGGGACAAAATTCCGGCACGATGATATAACCTCGGCAGTTGCGAGCGTCGTTAAATAAAACATAATTTTAAGAGGAGGAGCTGTTCGAATACAGAGACATCTATTAACCAAGTTTTTAATTTGTTTGTATCGTAAGCACTATAAGAATGCTGTCGCGTTCGGGAAAAATTGGCTCATATCATTATCCGGATTCTAGAATTTTACTCATCTTCTATTTCTCATTGAAATTCCACACGTTTCGATACTTCACCGAACCTGAAAAATAAATAACGCTTTACAAACAAGAAGAATTACTGTATCGAACAGTCGCACCACGCTACGTTCTTATTGCTCAAGAAAACCAAAAATATTTCTAAAAGATATGCTTTCGCTTCTTTGATTGATACTTGTTTAAGCTGAGCACTGTTTAGTTAAGCACCGCCTGAATAGAGTTCTCTCAGACCAAATTCTTAAGTTATCTACATCTTACAACACATATTTATGCAATCGGTCCATATAATCTGCCATTTTTTAATATGTACGTAATGTACCCTTTACATGACACAGTATATTTAAATTAATTATACTATTTCGTTTATATGATGTCATTCCATTTTCGGCCAATGAAGTGTAATGAAATTTTGAATTCTAACCAATCACAGTCATACATCGCGATAATTTCTGCAGCTCGATTTATCACTATCAATTTATCGCATAGTCGTTCTTTTGTTTAGTCAGTGTCGCCAACTGTTTCCACGTAAACCGATGAGCATGAATGCATTGTACTAAATAAAGTGCGAAATCCTACTTCTACATCTACATCTTTTAATTCCATGTCCAGTGTATCTAAAGAAAATGACACTCCTTCATAACAATTGTTCATTTATTTAATGTATTAATCAGATTATTTGTAATTATACTATAAAATGTTTCAATTAAATTACGATTTCAGCAGATAATGAAAACGTATTTCTGTTATAATAAAAAGAGAAAAGCGCAGTACATGTAATTAACATTTTTAAACCTGTATTTCGCTTTTCTCAATTGGCAATACTGAATAACATTCAATTTCTTTCTTGCAGTAATCGTTATTCATCTATTTCGACTTCATAATATCTGAATAGGTTAAGTATTTATAAATACACAAATTATTAACATTTTGTGAGCGAATTTTAGGGATATACTATTTACATTTTTATTTTATTCACGAAAAAGTCCTAATAAATGTTACTAGGGCCTAAGATTCCGCAAATAAATCCACTCGCTTCGCTCGTGGATTTATCGGCAAATCTCAGGCCTCTTGTGACATTACTATAGAGAAATCACAATAAATAGTGTTGGTTTTATTAATCTCTGCCTTACTTGGTAACTTAACCAAATATATTAGTATATTTAGATTAATTATACTGAGAAAACAATAAATAGCGTTTATTTTCTCAAACTCTGCTTTATTTGATAGTATGTATAATTAATTTAATTATATCTAGAAAACATAATAATATTTTTGATTTTCTTTATCTCTGCTTTATTTTATAATTATAGTATGTATAATTAATTTAATTATGCTGAGAAAACATAATAATTTTGTTGGTTTTCTTAATCTCTGTATTATTTGATAACTATAGTGTGTATAATTAATGTAATTATACCGATAAAACATAATAATTTTGTTGGTTCTGTTTTATTTGAAAACTAGCAGTACCCGTGCGCTCCGCTGCACCCGTTAGAAATAGATATAAAGTAATTACATAATTAAAATAGGACATTTGATCCAGGGAACATTCGTGTTTGATATAAGGATAAATCGTTTATTATGTTACTTAATTTAAATTGTATTTTCATAATTAAAATGCGATCATTTTGATCCAGAGACCACTCATTTGGTCATAAAAATTATTTTAGGAAATACAGGAAACGAATGTACAGAATAGCCTATCAAGTTTTCTGTGCATAAGAAGCTATTTTAATCTTACCTGTCCTCGATTCACTCACAAGTTACTGTAATAACATTATAGCATTATGTCCATCTAGAGAAACTACACTTTCCAATGGTGAAATAATAATTAATTATACAAATCGGTTAATTTAGCTTCTGATATTACTTCATACAAACACAGAAACATTATCTGTAGGCTATCTTTCATAGCTTTCGATTGTTGCTGTCCAAGGCCCCTTATAGACGAAGTCATTTGTTTTTTAATTCATTACACGGCCTCAGATGGCAGTTATTTTAATTTTAAAACTCATTTATCTCATTAAATATCAGTCCTATAAAAATTTTTCAAGGAATAAAACTTATCGGAAATTAGTTTTAAAGAGATTTTTGTTATGTAACATTTTTCACAAAAATCAATAATAAGCGAGATATTTTGATTTATTTAATTCAGCCCCCCTTATAACCCCCCTTTTAAATAATGTATTTTGAATACCATATAGCCTAAAATCTAAGTTACAACGAACTTAATTTATATTCCAATTTTCATCGAAATCCGTTCAGCCATTATCGCGTGAAAAGGTAACAAACATACAGACAGACAGACAGACAGACATAAAAACAAAAATTTCAAAAAAGCGATTTTCGGTTTCAGGGTGGTTAATTGTATATGTTAGGACCAATTATTTTTGGAAAATCGAAAATTACCAGAAAAATTTCGGCTACAGATTTATTATTAATATAGATTATAGTATGTATAATTAATTTAATTATACTGAGAAAATACAGTAAATAGTGTTGCCTTTCTTAATCTCTGCTTTATTTGATAATTATAGTATTATAATTAATTTAATTATACTGAGAAAACACAATAAATAGTGTTGGTTTTCTTAATCTCTATTTTATTTGATAACTGTGGTATGTATAATTAATTTAATTATACTGAGAAAACATAATATTTTGTTGATTTTCTTAATTTCTGTTTTATTTGATAAATATAGTAAGTATGTATATTTAATTTAATTCTACTGATAAAGCACAGTAAGTAGCATTGGTTCTCTTAATTCCTGCTTTATTTTATAATTGTTGCATGTATATTTAAATTAATTAGGCTATACTAAGAAAACACAATAAATAGTGTTGTTTTTCTTCATTTCTGCTTTACTTGATAACTTACCCAAATGTGTTAGTATTCCAGAATAACACTGTGGAAATATGACTATTTTACTGTACTAATTATCATTTATTCTGTAGAAGTCTCAATGCACTTATTTTACAATAGCTGAATTTCGTTCACACAGGGGTAATTGAGTACAGCGTCAGTGTTGAGGGGCATTCTTCAGGCAACTCCACTGTTCTCGTTAGTCTTGTCGACCGGGACGGGAACTACGTCATCCGGGACGTCGCCGGTAGTCAAGGAGAACTGCAAGTCCCCGAGGCTAGACTCTGGTGGCCCTACCTCATGGATAGTGACCCGGGATATCTTTACACCCTAGAGGTGAGCTCCGCCATGCAAACCGGCACTGAGGGAGCGGAATAGGCTATACGGACATTGAATCAATTGCATACATTACGTTATTGAATATTGTTCTGCCTTGTGTTTATAATCATTTATTTAACAGGCTTTATATGAATTACTTCGATACCAAGTATCTTTATCCTCCCCTTAACGTTTCTGTTTTGTAGTTTGGTTTCTAATAATGATTTTATGCTCGACCATGCCGAAATGTAGTAATTATACACCTGGTAGCAGCCCTTTAATGGACTTCATTAAAGTACACCTATTCACTAAAGTTCAGGTGTTCCACCAATCAGAAAACACCATTGTAGCAATATGAAAGCGCAAGTATCGATTATTCTCGCATATGCAATCGAAAGACAACTAGCGAAACGTCACGGAGGCTGGAAATCCAATACTGTCGCAGAAATGTATGTTCTGTTACTATAATAATTAGCGTTAATTGTAAATAATATTCAAATAAATTCAATTTGTCATCTCGTTTTTCAATGTCTAAATCAATTTCAAGGTTATATCAAGATTAATGTTTATTTTACTCTCTAGATTATATGAAGGTCAATGCCATTTGTTTGTTGGAAAAAATCAACACTTTCGCGTTTGCACACATCTCACAATTTACGAGATATTGCACAAGGTCAGTTCCGCTCCCCAGTCAGATAAGAATAACATGAATACTTATGAATAATTTCAAGTTAGAAATATGGTCGAGCATAAAAAGTCGTATGAAACTTGCCTATAATGCTAATTAAGACGCTTGTATGAAAATTATGAAACTCGCTTGCGCTCGTTTCATAAACATATTCGCGTCTTAATTACTACTATTACAGGTTCGTTGCATAATGTACTATTCCAACTGACTTACGTTCACTGGTCTGTTATGGTACACGAAGTTTATACTAATTTGAAAATGTATATTAATGTTTTGTCTGTTGACAAATACAGTATCCCGTTTTTCTCTTGATTTATAGGTACCTGTCTTTAACAAGAGATTCGATCTGTCTCCGTTCAATAAATGTTCATTCCATTTTAATCTTTTTATATTTTATTTACACTAAATTAGGCCTAAGTATACATAAGATAAATATAAAAAGTCAGGAAAACTCGTATTCAGATGTATTTCCATCTAATATAAGAAATACAATAGTATATTTCTGAATATGTATTATAAGTCTTTCTCGTGTTAAATTGGTTAACATGTTTCAGCCTGTTATGTGCCATCTTCAGAACAGGCTGAAACATTTAACCAGGTACGGTAAAATTTAACACGAAAAAGACATATAATACATATTCCGAAGTGATATAGTGTTAAAAGTTGTGTAATCAAGATGTACAATAGTATACTGCGATACAAGTATGGTAAGTGCGTTATAATAGGGCCGAGAAAAAAGTAAAAAATAAAATGATCAAAGCGAAATATTTTTAATAATATCTTCATGGTGGATGAAATAGTTGATGTGGGGGTGGATAATAGTGTTGGTATAAACTTCAACAACTGTGTAAATTCTACTATTACTCTTAATTGTTCTAAATAAAGGTATATGTTTGTACTTCAACTTACCGTATTCATAACCATGTGGTGTGTTTCTTTTGTTTGTATCCTAGACCAGAATGTAGGAACCTTATTCTTATACTGTTATTTGTTGTTTAGTCAACTATCCGAAGACAGGTTTTAAACCTCGCAAGTGTTACCAACAAGGCACCACTTGTGATGCAACTAGACTAGGAGATAATGGGGCCAGTTCCTTTACACCTCTATTGCATACATCGCCAACTAGCTACATATTCACTAATCAGACTTCAGATGCATACAAATATTTGTTCTTCCTCTGACACATATCGTCAAGTGAGATGTACTGTCTGATAATAGATGTAGGCCTACATATCAGCCAGAACCTTAATCAGAATTCTTATATTGTAGACTCTCTATTTTTTTGTCTGTCAGACTCACTATCCAATTATTTACAAACCGTATTTTTGTACTTTGTTATAGATTCGCCTCCATGCCGTTGGTGATATATCTGAAGACGTGTATCGCCTGTCAGTGGGCATCAGGAAAGTTGAGTGGAACAACACTAGTGTTACTATCAATGGAAAACCGATCTATATCAGAGGATTCGGCCGCCACGAGGATTCTGCTGTATGTTGGTAGCTAATTCACATATTAAAACAAGATTTAAATCTCAATAGATTACACTGAACAACAAGAATTTTGCTCCGACTTGAAACAATGTGTCCCTTATGGTTTGATGTGCGCTGAATCCGAAAATGCATCTCTTTTATCAAGTAAGGGTTTTAAGATATACTATGATTTCACTTTTCGATAAGCGCTCCCTCAGGAAACATCTGGTGCGGGTTGGGGTACAAACTAAAACAAAAGCTAACGCATTTTATGAGTTTATGACTTATTTCCGGTTTCTTATGATTCTTGCCATGTTCTTTTGTACTTCTAATAAATAAACAGGTATTGGTCCTTTCTATTAAGTAAATTTAATAACAGTTGAAAGTGAGCTCCATGCAATGAACAAACAAGGGTGCGGATTTCAATGTTTAAAGGCAAAGTTTACCAGTTTGAGTGAAGGCAAATTAAAAGAAAGCATTTTCATCGGTCCACAAATTCACAAAGTTATGGTTGACCCTTTGTTTGAGGAAAAACTTTCCATTACAGAAAGAATGGCATGGCGTTCTTTCAAAGACGTTTGCTCAAATTTCCTTGGAAATTCCAGGGCAGAGAACTACACAGAACCTGTTGTGGAAACTATGTTAAGTGCATATGACAAAATGGAACGTAATATGTCTCTCAAAATACACGTTTTACATTCTCATTTGGAGCAGTAAGCGACGAGCATGGGGAAAGATTTCATCAAGAAATATCTGAAATGGAAAGGCGATATAAAAATATCATCATTCAGCAACCTTGCAGACTATTGTTGGTTCCTTCTAAAATACAGTTCCAGGTCTATTTATAAACAGAAGTCACCCAGAAAATGATTTAAATGTAAGTTCAAATTTCGGGATTTTTCTCATTATACGTATGAAATATTTTTATTATTATTCTGTTTTAAACTATGTAACATCATTTTTGTATCCAGTACACATTTTTCAACTATTGTGAGGAAATTTGAATTCCTAATGTGTTGTAATTTTATCAGTAGCAGTGAAAAATTAAAAATAAATAAGTTTTGTAATAAAAATTCAATTCATTTTCCCCGGAAAATGGTACTTGATGGGGCAATTTGGATTTTAAATTCAGATTTAGGGTATACATATTAGTAATATTCACCTATTTTTATTTTCGAAGCAAGACAAAAGTAAAAATTTGTTGTTCAGCGTTATGAAAACAGTTACTTCATGGTCCTTTTCTCTCAAGATGAATATTATTTTTGTTATTATTATTATTATTATTATTATTATTATTATTATTATTATTATTACTTTTTGTAGAGCACGTTAAGGTCCGGTCTTACTACGTTGACGTCAGTGATGCACTGTTTTTCAAAATGATAAATTTAATATCTGCCCAAATATTTGGAATCGAATGGATTCTCATATAAACTTCCTTGTTCAAAATCATCTCAGAATTATTCTCTGTGGCGATGTAACTCCGCGAATTTCCATGTGTACTTGTAAACTGGAAATGCGTTCTAACAAATATTGATTCATTCAGCGAAATTATATCGTAGTGAAATATATTTCTTGGTAACAAGGAACATATTGGCATCTTATTTAATTAATATTTGAAGAGAAAAATTCGCTCCGGCGTCGGGGGATCGAACCCGGGTCCTTGGTTCTACGTACCAAGCGCTCTGACCACTGAGCTACGCCGAATTCAATCCACAGCACCGGATCGAACTCTCCTCCCTCAATGTTTCCCTTTGAGGCCTGACTCCACGTTAGACATATATACGTTGACGTGTATCCAATGTCAACTGCTATTATACTAGGAGCGCACTCAGCTGAGTGACTTGTTTGGCCGGGATTCCGCAGTTAAGTGCACAGTAATCTGTACAGACATATGCACTGCAAGCTATGAGAATATTATAGATTTATTAATTTGCCCTTCAGAATGATATCTATAATATTAATTGTCAATATTACAGATATCATTCTGCAGGACAAATTAATTAATCTATAATATCTTATTTAATGTTTAAAAGTTGCGATATTGTAAAAATAACAATACTAATACGAGACAATGTCAAAATCGATAGTTGTACAGTCCGAAATACATTTTAAATGGTTTTTTTTTTCTCGTTTCTGCACAAAGCTTAAGAAATTTAGGACAATCATATAATTTACAAATATGCCTGTCCATGTAGGCTATTTACTAAAATAAAATTATAAAGATTCTTATTTCGAGGTTAATCAAAATTTGCAGTAGATGTCGTACACCAATTCTTAACTTTGTTCTCTAAACACCACATTAGCTGGTTTTCAAGACGTGTTCTCACACATCCTTCGAAAACATTCAACTTTATTTAAGTTTCAGCTTAATTTTGAGAGTTTTGAGACTGATAATTAAACAATATGGAAGTAAAGGTTGTTACACTGATAATAAAATTTATCTCATACTAGTCAATTCCATCTTCAGAGCGGACTTAACAGCAAAGGAGAGTTTCGTCATCACATCACGCTTATAGGAGGTGCGCTACTGAAATTTCTAAAATCCACAATTTTTTAGCTAGAGTGTTGAAATTTTTATTGAATATGCATATCAATATCATACTCACACATTGTAAATTTCAATCTTTCTCATAAACAATTTAAAAAAAATTAACTTATTTTGTTTTCCTTTTTTATTTTCTTAGAGAAAATTCTATTTCTAAAAAGAAATATGTATCTTTTTAAATCTATTTTTTTGATTAAAATTAGCACTTCATTTTGTGCAATGGAGCATAATAATGCCCTATTCTAATTTGTTTATTTAAAAATATATATATAATTTCTTCAGTGTTCAAACAATAATAAAAATAATACTGCTTTACGTATAATTCTCTATCAATAAAGCTATGCTGAATACAGCCAATAAAACGTTCCATTTCACAACAGAGATATTAATGAATAACTATGCAAAGTTTCATCACTCTAGCTTTAACCACTGAGAAATAAAATAAATACTTGACGTTGAAAATGTAGAAAATTTCTTTTTTGAGATAATTAAATTTAAAATTTTGGTTAGGCTACTCATAATTCGTGCATTAACACAACTTCTACCAAATTAATTTGTAGCTTTAATATACTGATATTGTACCATAAAATTTTCACGAAAATACTCCCCATGAAACCGTACTTTTTTAGAGCGAAAATAACAAAATAAAACAATTTGTCAAAATTCGACTATTTTCAGTAGTGCATCGCCTTAAAATCCTCATTGTTCTTATGTTCATATATTATGCTATGAACTGTACATTAAAATAATATATATGATATGCGTAAATCACTTTGTGATTTAAGACGGCGCTTATTCCGTCGGATCCCGGCCAAATAGTCTCTCATAACGAGTGCACCTCAGCACATGTGTGGACTTCGGTCCTACGTTCATAGACATCTATGACGTAGTGCAGAGGGCGGCCACTAGAGGGAACCCAATAGTTGGAGCTTAATCTGAGACGATTCTGTCCGACGCCGGGGTGGTATCCGGTGTGGCTTAGTGGATAAAGCATCAGCACGTAGAGCTGAAAACCCGTGTTCAAATCCCGGCGCCGGAGAGAATTTTTCTCCGTTCCATTACTCTTTCATCGTATGAGCTGTACTTATATTATCAATTGGTGTGTTTCTTGTTTCGTTCTAAGACATTCGTTAGAACAAGTATGTGTACATATTATGAAATGAAATAATTCATACAATTCAAATTAGATCAATAAAAGATTCCGTAGTATTAGCGTGTGACAAGAAGAAAATTCCGAGATTAATAAAGAAGTGTGACACTGAATCTTTTTAACAAGACGAACGTACTTAAATAAACTCCCTATGAAACAATCTATCGCATACAGCAGCATGTGGAAACGGTGCCTTTAACCACAATAATTTATTACAACACGTACAGTAAGTCTCAGAATTTATTCAACAGGCGTAAGACTGATTCAACCAGGTGTCAGACACTTCCGGCAGTACTTGTAATGGTTAATGTAAATGCAACTAGAATACTCTGACTGTGGGGGCGTTCAATGACTCATTTTCTTACCAGGAGATGACCGCTGCTGAGGGGTCATATTCGATCATAGCATAAGCAATTATCAACGGAACTCCTGTTACAGGTAGAGTATACAAAAATTGAATTACGTCACATAATGTGATAAACGAACAAAGTTTGAAAGAATTAACCAATTTCCGTAATAAAAAGTTTTGTAGCACAATTCATTTGCCTTGTTTTGAGTCACTTTCATTACACATTATTTCAAAATATCACTTCTCACAAAAAAGTTCAAAATGTTGCCCAAGGTTGCGGGTTCGATCCCGGGCCAGGTCGATGGCATTTAAGTGTGCTTAAATGCGACAGGCTCATGTCAGTAGATTGGCATGTAAAAGAACTCCTGCGGGACAAAATTCCGGCATCATAACTTCAGTTTTGAAACGCTCTTGCCAAATTCTGATTCATCATATTCACTCTGTTTAATTTTTTTTCTTCACTTTGTAATTCATATATGTTTATTTTCATTTTCTTTCTACAAAATTTATGTAAACATTTAATATTGTAAAATTCATGTAGGAGAGTATACTGAGTCCTTCTGGGCTACCTCCAATGGGAGGCAGTTATTATCTTATCTATAGGGGCGTGTCTAATTCTCCTACATAAGAGTCGAACTATAGGATGTCGAACTTGTTTTCTGTCGAACTTAAGAGCTTCCACTGTACTGCTATGATTAAATACTGTAGCAATGTTGCATTTTGGTTCAAATAATCTTAAAGAATTCATACCTTTTGTTTCATAGCTATGAGATACAATTCAAAATTATTTCGATTTTTATGTATGAATTATATGAATACAATATAATAAATTTGTCTTGTTTTAAGAACATTAAAGTCTAAGAACAATTTTTGAGATGGAAAATCAATAGGTTTATGAAGACATATTTTAATTATTTTCTTCTGTAATAAATGAAATGGATTAAAATTGGTTTTAAATAAGCTACCCCAACCTATAATTCCATACATAATTACCGATTGAAATAAAATTAAGTATATTGTGCGTAATAAACTTATTGACAAGTAATTCCTCAATAAAGCAAAATGAATATATAATTTCATGTACGAGTAATTTATTACAAAGGTAATGGCTAATATGTACTCCGTATGTTATCTTCTAGACCCGTAAATGAATGGATGAAATGGGAGGAGAAACATTTCAAAGGTACTCGAAAACGCGTCCTTGCAATAGAAATTGGACCTGAGAAAAAGTGTCTATGTGAACTCGAAGTCTGATGACCATTTCTCTCACTCTTACTTTCTCTGTTCCCTATGAAGGTGCATTAGAGAATTTTGAAGAAAGGAGCTACCACATGTTGGGGGAAGGACGAAACACGACAAAGCAACAGGCAGGATCGCCAAAGACGCCGCAGTCCTCGCAAGAGAAGTGATTCGAGTCTTTGCGTTGTGCCAGTGGCACTCGAATAAATTCGCCCTAAAATACCGAAGGGAACACGCTGAACCAAGGCTCGATTTCAGAAGGCTTTAATTTGGAAAGTGGAGAAATTTGTGTAGAGGAAGATATAGGTCTGTGGCCCATTCATTTTAACGATCATCCGGACATTTGTCTTATTGCCTTAGAAAAACTACGGCACGATAAAACACAGAGACAGAGACAGAGAGAGAGAGAGAGAGAGAGAGAGAGAGAGAGAGAGAGAGAGAGAAGGTCTTGCTCATGTTCTGGATTCCTGTCCTTACTAAGAATGATCGTACTTCGAAACTCCCTCTATCATTAGATTCGATCAATGTCTACAGAAGAACTGCAATCATCGGATTTCCAGGTTTACGAAGAAGTCAATGGCCTAGCATCGAATGTAGTACCAGAAGCGAAGATAGCGATCGTCCCGAACAGCAACAAGAGCTAAATTATAGACCCGACTGTCAGGTTCGAGAAACACAAAGATCAACTCTAGAAGTACACCAGAAAAAAAGAACATCCGTAAACTCTACAGTTCTATATTTTTACAGACAAATGCAAATTTCAAGAAATAGAAGCAATAGGTTCGATGGTTGGTTTCCGTAGTATCACCTCAAAGTATTTCATTATCACCTGGAAAATATATTTAAAAATATATAGGCCTATAGAAATTCTCATCGCTTCTCTACGTGAGTCAATATTTTTGATTCGCCATCACTTGTATAACGGAAAATAAACTCTTCGCATAGTGTAGACCTACTATCTTTTTTTTTTCTTTTAATTTTACATAAAACCATATAATGTGAAAAAATTGCATTCATTTCGTTCATTTTATCCTTCTATTTTTTCATTGTTTGTTCCAATGTTTTGTTTATTAACGACATCGTTAATAAAGCATGCTCTATCCATAGTGACAACCTGTATAATTTTATAATGGCTATCATTGATACAAACTATGTTTTTTTTTAATATATTTCGCTATAAACTTTCAGTTTCTCTTTTAGAGGTGAAGATAATCCTAATATAGAAGATAGAGGCCCACAATATAATGGACTGTTAAGACTATCACCTTTCGGACATGAGCTTTATACCCAACTGGGAATGTCAGTTCTCTATGCTTGTCATCACTCCTAAAAGAACATGGACATGAGCTTTATACCCAACTGGGAATGTCAGTTCTATATGCTTGTCATCACTCCTAAAAGAACATGGACATGAGCTTTATATCCAACTGGGAATCTCAGTTCGATATGCTTGTCATCATTATTCCTAAAAGAACATGGACATGGGCTTTATACCCAACTGGGAATGTCAGTTCGATATGCTTGTCGTCATTATTCCTAAAAGAACATGGACATGAGCTTTATACCCAACTGGGAATATCAGTTCGATATGCTTGTCATCATTATTCCTAAAAGAATATGGACATGAGGTTTATATCCAACTGGGAATGTCAGTTCGATATGCTTGTCATCATTATTCCTAAAAGAACATGGACATGAGCTTTATACCCAACTGGGAATGTCAGTTCGATATGCTTGTCATCATTATTCCTAAAAGAACATGGACATGAGCTTTATGCCCAACTGGGAATGTCAGTTCGATATGCTTGTCATCATTACTCCTAAGAGAACTCCCTGATACTCCGTTTTTGCTGAACCCTGATTCGACATTAGGATTAAAGATTGGTCGGAAGAACTTGATAAGTCGGAGTAATCCAACAAAGCATGGGGACCTTTGGCTTTGTAATACTGTGACTTAATTAAACATACGTCGAATGTGAATAAAACATAACTCCACATCCTAGGAGTGCGTCACGCCTCTAAATATACGTATTATTGCATAGAAACCAAGATTATTATTTGCAAGTATGATAAGGGTAAATACATAATAGTGTCTACTGTATATAATATATTCTAAAATTAAGCTCTGTTGCTACAGATCAGAGGCAAGGGACACGATTTCCCACTCATCGCCCGTGACTACAACCTGATAAAGTGGCTGGGAGCCAATGCCTATCGAACATCACATTATCCTTACTCTGAGGAGATCATGAACTTCGCGGACAGGGAGGGCATCATGATCATCGACGAGTGTCCTGGTGTAGATATCGGGTAAGTCGGAAGAGAACATCTGTTGTGGAAGCTTGTCGTAAGAACTCTCGAATGTTCGAATGAAAGTGAGCTGGTGATCCTTCAAGCATGTACCACAGCAACTGCCTTCACCAAAGAGGCAAATCATCCCAAAAGGTCGCGTAGCTTATATCGCAAGAAATGTAAGTACGCAAGACCATTAAAATGTCTGCTAGGTAAGAAATGAGTAGTGATTTTAAATACATGCCAATGAATATTAGAGGTGCATATCTTAATGTAACTTCGTACTTACATTTTTCATGTTTAATTAAGATGATTTACGCATGGTTATTCGAGCATATATGTCCACAGTTTGGACATTAGTGCATATTTCGACATTAAGAGCATATTTCATATACAATTTTAATTATGTTGCAGCGAAATTCTTTTATAGATTTCTGTACTTTGGTAAAACATGTAGTTATTAGTGTTAGGGGATTTAATCGATTAATCAATCAATTTATGTTGTAAGATTAATCGATCAAAAATATTTAATCGAATAATCGAGTCGATTAAAATTAATCGGTTGTAGTTGATATTAATTATTATATTGTTAATACAAACTCGTATTAAAAATTCCGACAATATATCTCTCGGAAATTACTTATTAAAAGCACAATAGCACTATTATTTTCTAACTGTAAAGCAGGTAGAATAGGAGAAATCTTTGCACAAACACTCCAGAAAGAGATGGAGATATGAGAACAGTGACCTAGTTTATCTTTATTGAAAGGTAAAACACAATGCGACCCCTTATTAAATTTACACCGCGGTGTTTTATCTCTCGGCGGCTGGTCATGTCACAGCCGTCCGCACTCGTAAGTTTACACCGCGGTGTTTTATTTCTCAGCAGTTGGGCATGTCATAGTCGTCCGCTCTCGTACGTTTACACCGCGATTATTTTTCTCTCAGCAGTTGGGCATGTCACAGTCGTCCGCACTTGTAGGTTTACACCGCAGTGTTTTATCTCTCAGCAATTGGGCATGTCACAGTCGTACGCTCCCGTACGTTTACAACGCTGTGTTTTATCTCTCAGCAGTTGGGCATGTCACAGTCGTCCGCACTCGTACTTTAACACCGCGGTGTTTTGCCTCTCGGCTGCTGGGCATGTCACAGTCGTCCGCACTCGTACGTTAACACCGCGGTGTTTTGCCTCTCGGCTGCTGGGCATGTCACAGTCGTCCGCACTCGTACGTTAACACCGCGGTGTTTTGCCTCTCGGCTGCTGGCTATGTCACAGTCGTCCGCACTTGTACGTTAACACCGCGGTGTTTTGCATCTCGGCTTCTGGCTATGTCACAGTCGTCCGCACTCGTACGTTAACACCGCGGTGTTTTGCCTCTCGGCTGCTGGCTATGTCACAGTCGTCCGCACTTGTACGTTAACACCGCGGTGTTTTGCCTCTCGGCTGCTGGGCATGTCACAGTCGTCCGCACTCGTACGTTAACACCGCGGTGTTTTGCCTCTCGGCTGCTGGGCATGTCACAGTCGTCCGCACTCGTACGTTAACACCGCGGTGTTTTGCCTCTCGGCTGCTGGCTATGTCACAGTCGTCCGCACTTGTACGTTAACACCGCGGTGTTTTGCATCTCGGCTTCTGGCTATGTCACAGTCGTCCGCACTTGTACGTTAACACCGCGGTGTTTTGCCTCTCGGCTGCTGGCTATGTCACAGTCGTCCGCACTTGTACGTTAACACCGCGGTGTTTTGCATCTCGGCTTCTGGCTATGTCACAGTCGTCCGCACTTGTACGTTAACACCGCGGTGTTTTGCCTCTCGGCTGCTGGCTATGTCACAGTCGTCCGCACTTGTACGTTAACACCACGGTGTTTTGCATCTCGGCTTCTGGCTATGTCACAGTCGTCCGCACTCGTACGTTAACACCGCGGTGTTTTGCCTCTCGGCTGCTGGCTATGTCACAGTCGTCCGCACTTGTACGTTAACACCGCGGTGTTTTGCCTCTCGGCTGCTGGGCATGTCACAGTCGTCCGCACTCGTACGTTAACACCGCGGTGTTTTGCCTCTCGGCTGCTGGGCATGTCACAGTCGTCCGCACTCGTACGTTAACACCGCGGTGTTTTGCCTCTCGGCTGCTGGCTATGTCACAGTCGTCCGCACTTGTACGTTAACACCGCGGTGTTTTGCCTCTCGGCTTCTGGCTATGTCACAGTCGTCCGCACTCGTACGTTAACACCGCGGTGTTTTGCCTCTCGGCTGCTGGCTATGTCACAGTCGTCCGCACTCGTACGTTAATACCGCGGTGTTTTGCCTCTCGGCTGCTGGCTATGTCACAGTCGTCCGCACTCGTACGTTAACACCGCGGTGTTTTGCCTCTCGGCTGCTGGCTATGTCACAGTCGTCCGCACTCGTACGTTAACACCGCGGTGTTTTGCCTCTCGGCTTCTGGCTATGTCACAGTCGTCCGCACTCGTACGTTAACACCGCGGTGTTTTGCCTCTCGGCTGCTGGCTATGTCACAGTCGTCCGCACTCGTACGTTAATACCGCGGTGTTTTGCCTCTCGGCTGCTGGCTATGTCACAGTCGTCCGCACTCGTACGTTAATACCGCGGTGTTTTGCCTCTCGGCTGCTGGCTATGTCACAGTCGTCCGCACTCGTACGTTAACACCGCGGTGTTTTGCCTCTCGGCTGCTGGCTATGTCACAGTCGTCCGCACTTGTACGTTAACACCGCGGTGTTTTGCCTCTCGGCTTCTGGCTATGTCACAGTCGTCCGCACTCGTACGTTAACACCGCGGTGTTTTGCCTCTCGGCTGCTGGCTATGTCACAGTCGTCCGCACTCGTACGTTAATACCGCGGTGTTTTGCCTCTCGGCTGCTGGCTATGTCACAGTCGTCCGCACTCGTACGTTAACACCGCGGTGTTTTGCCTCTCGGCTGCTGGCTATGTCACAGTCGTCCGCACTCGTACGTTAATACCGCGTTGTTTTGCCTCTCGGCTGCTGGTCATGTCACAGTCGTCGCACTCGTACGTTAATACCGCGGTGTTTTGCCTCTCGGCTTCTGGGTATGTCACAGTCGTCGCACTAGTACGTTAACACCGCGGTGTTCTGTTTTGCCTCTCGGCTGCTGGGCATGTCACAGTCGTCCGCACTCGTACGTTAATACCGCGGTGTTTTGCCTCTCGGCTGCTGGGCGTGTCACAGTCGTCCGTACTCGTACGTTAATACCGCGGTGTTTTGCCTCTCGGCTGCTGGGCATGTCACAGTCGTCCGTACTCGTACGTTAATACCGCGGTGGTTTGCCTCTCGGCTGCTGGGCGTGTCACAGCCGTCCGAACTCGTACGTTAACCCGCTACTTAAAATAAGTATAAAATTGTACCTTTTAGAGGATGCTGGAAATGTCCTCCCTCGGCTAAACAAGTGTTATATAATAGAAGTCCTGTATTAATGAGTTGATCTATCATTTTTTCTTCCGAAAATTAAAAATTAAAGCCAGTATTTTTCGCTTAATTTCAGTATTTTGTACATACTACTCAAGACTAAACAAGGAATTCTGAATAAACTTTGTCCATAAAACGCATCGTCAGCTAAAGTAAAGAACGATGGTCTGAAGAAGATGAGAGAAATAACAAAGTGCTTGAAGGATACGATAGTAATATGGACATTAATTCTATTGTGTTAGCAGATCATAAGTTTTGTTCTTTCACTTTATGTGATGTAGGAAGAACTTTTTTCTATGCACAAGTTTATAATTAGATCCTGAATACATACAGAAGGTTATTGTGTCAAAATGTTTCATACATGAGAATGAATTGTCTGTATCAAATTGTTTTTAATTTTATCAATAGCCAATAAGACAATAACAAAGAAATTAAGGTGACTATGTTTTTTATGCCCAATAATTTAAATATTTTCCATTATATGGCTAGTATTTTCTTTTGTGTGTGTGTGTGTGTAATGGTATAATATGGTGAGTACATACATAAATGCACATTTGGGCACTTTAAGTGCATATTTGCTTAGATATTTTAGGATCTTTGATGCATATAATTCTCATTACTAGAAATGAGGTTGAAAATGTATGTGATGTATTCAGTTGGTGGCCACAGTGATGGCATACATGGGAAACGGTTGGTTTTCGAACCCATGTTCATTAGGACTTTAGCCTATGCCTTGTTTCACCCTTGCAGTTTATAGGCCTATCTATAATTGTGAAACATTCTGTATAATATACCAATCCATCTGATATTGTAAAAATAACCTACAAATTCTTGTAATTATTCTCATCTTATCTACAGGAGCTACGGTTTCAATGACGAGCTCTTGGAAAACCACAAGATGGCGCTGACGAGGCTCTATAACCGGGACAAGAATCGTCCCAGTGTGATCATGTGGTCTGTCGCCAACGAAGCGAGAACTTCCGAGTCAAAGGCAGAAGATTATTTCAGGTATATTTCGGTCATAATAAAGAAATCATATCCATATTCGTAATGGTTGACGACGCTTGTAACTACGAGAAATCGAGATTGCATTTCTCATATTGCATTTTTAACTTTTATGTACTATGCATTAAAATAACCGTTTCAATCCTTATGTATGACAATTCTGATTAAAATTACATATAAGATGTGTCGTATAAAATGCTGGAAAGCACATGGTTCATAAAACTACCACCAGCAACTAATAATGACCACACAACACAGAGTTCAAGTTCGGTGACGCCACCCATCCGTCTCTATATCAGACGCAATCCCAAGATATGGGAAAGAAATGGATGATGATGATGATGATGATGATGGAAGGATTTGTCATTATGATGAAGAAATGAGTCGGAGGTCGAACGCTGAGAAAATCTCAATCAGATAACTTTTTTCAACCAGGATTTGAACCCGGACCCGCTCGTTTCAAATCAGAAATGCTAACCGTAATCCCACAGCGATGGACTTAATCTTTTCCTTACACATTAACAGTGTCCTTACATTTTATTAGATACAACAGTATCTGTAATATAATATGTTTATTTTAGTATTCAGTCTAAATGACTTATCATAGTTTAAAAAACATTAACAACACTTACAAATGTAAATACTCATTGAATGTTATAGACAACCAATAAGCTAACGTTTTCGCTCTTGGGCATCTCCAGGCATTTGACTCAACAATATCGTGTACAAAATTTGTTTACCATATGATGGCTGTAACATATATATCAAACAATTTACATCTAACAGTTTTTAATTACTTAATCCGTAGTTTTGTTCACCACTTTCTTGTTTTTCGCTCAGTCAATGATAGTAAATATCATGTACTAGCCATTATCAAATAAATTTACTTCCAACACATTTAAAGATCATGTGTACATCATTAAATAACACTTTGAATTAATTATCAGTACGGTAAGCAAAGAACATGAGATTCAAATTAAATTATAGATATTAATAACAATTATATTTGTAATAAAATTGATTGTAATTAAAAATGTTGTTATTAATCACATATTTCTTACTTAATTTATAATAGTGTGATTATTACAATAACGTAGTAAAATCATATGGCTCTTGTTAATCTATATTAAGCTTCATAATAAGCCAACGTCATATTAATTGTCTATAACATTCAATGAATATTTACATTGGTAAGTGTTGTTGATGTTTTTTTAAACTATGATAAGTACGGCTAGGATTTTGATGAAATTGCATCTTTTTTTTCTAGTAAGCCAGAAACATTGCTGCTTTATTATTTATATGTTATGTGATAAACTGAGTGTTTTAAAACATATTTGTTAGGGCATTTTTTTTTTCATTTTTTGCCTCTTACAACTCATAAGAACATTTTTTGTTTTTTTTTTCCGGTCATTTTTGGGGTATTTTCATTTAATTTTGACCATAAATCCCCATTATTAATGTAAAGTATTATTTATTTCCTTTGATACTTTCTGTACATATTTTGTCAATTAATATCCATTATTTTGTATATTATTTTAATCGTTTTTGTACACAAATATTGTCATTTTAACGTAGTACACCCCCACGTAATGGATCAGTCCGAGCACTCCTTTAATATAAACTCCTCTATACCTGCTAGTTCCGGATAAGAGTGGCCTTGTGGCGGACTACATGGAACGACATCAGGTAAAATAATTAAAGTGTACTAGTTAGAAAAATTATGTAAAAATAAATAAACCTGAACGACTTCAGGCTGGTAACCCCAACCCAAAATTAAAAACAAAGTCGGAATTAATCTGTCTTCAAAAAACAAGTAAAATGAAAATATTCTTAATCTTCCAAAAGTACAATAAAGCATATTTGTTAAAATAATTACAACAAAGAAAAAAATTATCATAATAACTATAACGAAAAATAGATACTCTTGCTGTAATTATTAATACACAAATCCATAATCTTAAGAAAATTAAACCAAAAGAAATCTAATCACTACCAAATAAAAAAACTTAAATTACCCCAACGTTGGTACTAGAATTTAATTTAATTACTACTCTAAATATTAATATTCCTATTAAGTCAATTATGTAAGATCAATATTTAGGGCATTTTAAGGGCATTTTTGAAAGATTTTTAGGTCATAAATGCATTGATTTTAGGAAATTTTTTCATGATCAAAATCCTAGCCCTAATGATAAGTCATTTAGACTGAATACCAAAATAAACATACTGTATATTACATTGTATATTGACTATCGGAAAATTACTATTACTATGCTTAGTAACACAATAGTGTCTGACCATAAAATTCCGGCAGGGATATTGTCCACGCGTCCCGTCGATCGTAGAACCTTGCTAACTTTGAGGTGCCCAATGTCTAACGATAGAAAATGTGCTTGTATCCAAGACCCAACTTGAAATTTGGAACTCTTGGTCTGACACAATAAGACCAGAATATAACTGTGTATTTCTTACGTCTATTGGAATTTATTACCAAACTACTTGTATTTGTTAATCTCATATTATAATTATTCCCTACAGGGACATTGCAAACCATACGAAGAGCCTGGATTCTAGCCGGCCCATTACCATGGCAATTAATGCAGCTTATACAGAAGATGTTGCGGTCAGTATAAGAATAAAAGTCATTAAAAACCTTAAAATTTACATTGAAAGTACATCCTCTGGCACAGAAATTGGTTGTTGTTCAGAGACTATCTTCCACCTCGGAATAGCTCGGGTATCATTGTGTGCGCTGTGTTCACACACACGTGTTTTACATAGAGAGATTCGAATTCCGGTCTTTGTAACGACAAGAAACATCTCTATATCTAAGCCACAAAGGCTTCGTAGGGACCATGTCGTCTTTTGACATACAGATACGTCGCTGTTACGACTTGAATTCATCTTCGGATCTCGATGCTTAATATTTTCCCGAGTGAATTGTCACGTTAACCCGAACGACACAGACAAATTTACGCTACAGGAGAACGACCAATTTCCGTGTCAAAGAGTGTACAATAAATGAAAGAAACTTAACTCTTCGACAGACATTTTACATTTAAACTGAGAACAGAAGTGCATTTCTGATTTTCATACTGAATAAACACTACATTAATGCAGAAAAGATACTGAATTCATCAGATGAATAATTACTAGGCTTTCTGTCTGCTGCACTACTTTAGTAGGTAAAACTAAATTTATTTTAATCACTTCATGAAATTCTTCCACAAAATCTATTTCACACTCTTCTACACTATCTCCATCACTCAAAAAGCCTTTATGTTCTACACAGTCTTTCAAAAGTTTGCATCAGCCTGAAAGAGCCATTTCTTAAAATGTTTCATGACAACATCAATCTCAAGAAGTGCTGCTCTCCAAGTCCAACTCTCATTTGAACCAAAGAAGGTGAAAGTTCAATGAAGTAATTTCATTCTCTTGTTAAGTTGCGTCATCATACTAAAGAACATGTTTCTATTTTTGGTTCAATTCTTGCAACATTGTCTGCAAACCTATGTAAGCGTTTGTTTATTTTATTTTTTCTAACAGCGCTAGTGACATTTTATTGATATTTTATTTTAAATCCACCACCAACAGAAGCAGGCTTCCAATTACAGGAGACTTACATAGATATATACACAAAATACATAATAAGAGAAAAAACAACAAAACAAACAACACAAACGAAAGAAAGAAAATACATAATGGTAATAGATGCTAGAATATAATATTACAGTTAATATAGTGCCAAATGTCAATAAAATGATGCAAAATTATTTAAAAACTAGAGTAAAAACATTGTAATACACTTCTTCATAATTTAAATATCTAAGGAAATGCAATTCTTTTTAATATTGTATGAAATTTTTCAATTGTTAAACTGAAATCCAATTGAGAATCACAGTTTAAAGACAGAGAGTTATAAGTATCACACATAACAAACAATGGAGAGTTCTTGAAGAAAACAGTTCTAGGAATAGGAATAATAAAAGGTTGCCTATGACGCAATTCTGTTCTTTTTACATTGAACTGAAGGAATTTAAGAAAATCACAGTTATTCAATATTCCGTTAACAGTCTTACAGAGTAAAATTTGGCTATTTAATCGTCGAGATTTTAAAGTTTTATAATTAAATTTAAAAAGTAACTGATTATATGAAATTTACTTGTCATAAGACGACACGTGTTGTTTTTTAAAATATAAACGACGTAAAAATCTTTTCTGTATCCTTTCTATTTGCATCTGATGAGACTGGAACTGAGGTGACCATATTACAAACGCATACTCTAGCTTAATTCTAACTAGAGTTTTATATAGAGTATCAATAGTATTTATACTTTTTAATTCTTTTGTATGCATGGTTGGACTGCAAATTTGTTTCGTTTACAAATTATCGACATCGAAACAAGAGCAAGCATTTTGCGTGATTCAATTTGCGCGAACAGGGGCTGTGGTGACGGAGCAGCGACACTTTCGAACCAAATTTGACTCAGAAAACCCATATGAATGTCTTGTGCAAAAAGCAGCCTTCTTTTTGCCGAGCCTATATTCATGGGCCATCCTCACTTGGACATGTTAACGGGACTGCTTCTCCACACTTCTACCGTGATGTGCGTCAATATCTGAATGCCACCTTTCCGAGTCGTTGGAATGGCCGTACTATAAGAGGATTTTCCAATAATTCTCTGGCCTCCAAGACCACCAGATTTATCATCTAGCGATTACTTCTGCGGGAATTCATTAAGGATACAGTGTACTGCCTCCATTGTCACAGAAACTGGACAAATTGGACAATGCATCTCCGATCAGTGCAAAATTGATATCTGTCATTTTGAAATCTGCCGTATCATCAGTAGCGCCCACATCGTTTACCTATAATGCTCATGAAAATTATTAAGTATGGGTCACTTTTCATATCATTGCTGGTATGATAAGTAAGGTCGGGTGATCTCTGTGGTCAAGAAATGACTCTACCGCGACCGATCCAACACTCAGGATACTTTCATTGATCCTACTGCAGCCGTGGCGAAAATGTGATCGTGCGCCGAGCCACTGTGTAACCTGCAACGTGCATAGCACCTATGGAGGGAGGCGGACGCCCGAAGGGGAAGTGAAGCAACTGTCTGACTTATTAACGGATTTTCATTTTCCTTAGGTCAAGCACTTAAATATAGCTAAGTTTATACAGTATAAGATTACAAACTAATGTTTAGTACGTGTAACGAAGAAAGAAACGAATAAGAAAACATAGGACACATTATCACAACCTAAAATTAACTGTCTTCAGAATGTGTCTGCGACAAAGTTTTAAAATCAGGAATTCTGTCACTTACTGCCAGTCGTAGTTGCTCACGAAGGCATTTGTCTGTCAGTCGTGATCTAAATTTGGTTTCCACTATTTTCATTGTTGAAAATAATTTTTCAAAGACATAAGTTGTAGCGAACATGGCTTCAACAGAGCAAGTGAAAGAACGAAGCTTCGGATATTTACTTTTTTGGCAACGATTTTAAAAGTTCAACATTTGTCAAATCCTTACATTCAGCTTTCATTGTAACATTACATTGTAAATCTGTGAGTTTAAATTGAAGACCTAACCGCATTATTCGTACACCTGCTGAAGAAAGATCGACTTACAGAGATGATGATAATAATAATAATAATAATAATAATAATAATAATAATAATAATAATAATAATAATAATAATAATAATAATAATAATAATACCACTTAACCTTTTAATGTTTCATGAATCACACGTATTATAATGCCGTTTTATGTTATACAACTGTTTTCCTCGTAATACTTGTGAACAAATCATACATTTAATGTAGGAATAGATGTTGATACACGAGCATACTTTACATCAGCTACAATAATTATTGCAGTACCAACAGGAATTAAAATTTTTAGTTGGTTAGCATTCTCATCATATTGGCAGCAAAAAAAAGCGTCCTCCCATCCTACTTGAAACTTTCGTTTTTGTAGAAGTACATAGTTTCGAGAGAGACATTGCGATGATACGTCACTCGCAGGTCGGAGACAAATACAAATGGAACGGAGTTCGACTCCAGTGAGTGAGAGGATGGGGGTTGGGAGAGGTAGGAAGCAAGAGAAATGCATAAGTATCATTGCGAGCCACAGTGTGCTCGCGAGTCATATTTTCGCCACAGCTGTCCTGCTATAACCTAATGTCGTTTTGGTTGCGTCCGCATGTGAATACTGATGAAGGACATAAGACTGACGCCCGTGATTTTCAAACAGCTGTATGTCAGATAGTGTTAAGAACAGGCATATGTTCATATAAACTTTTTTGTTCAGAATCACCAATATTATCATTACTCACACCATGTGCCCTTCCTCCTGACTCATCCTATATGTATATTTTATATAGGGAACTTTCATGGATGTAATCGGTTTCAACCGCTACAACGCATGGTACGCTCATGGTGGAAGAACGGATACAGTAACAGTGAACGTCAGAGAAGAAGCGCAGAACTGGCACGACAAGTACAAGAAGCCAGTGCTCATGACAGAGTACGGTGCTGATACATTGGCTGGGCTTCATTTGGTAAGTACTTCGCTCTTCGTAAGCAGAATTATAATAAGAAACATGTGCAGCGTTATTCTCGTATTCATTATAAAGAATCAGGTAAAAATATGCATTTGGTTAACTTTTTTTTTTTTTTACAAAATATAAAATTTATGAAATGTAATGTTTATCTTACAACTCTGTATTGTTACTGCATAGAGTGAGGAGAGCAGGAAGGGAATGAGAGATGTTCATATTTACAAAATTTTCACCGTTCCCTTCTTGAAGTTTAAAGTGTTACAATTTAGAATAATGTTCTATTGACAAACTTGTTTTTTAATATGGCTGCCACTAAATCAGCATTGATGGTACTACGTAAGGCGCAGTAAATCCGGAATTAATACTCTTGCGGTAGCCTATCTAATCATTTATAATCAAAAAAGTTATATTAACAGGAAAGGAAAATAAAATGTAAGAATTGAAAATAATTTTAATGTAAAAATTGCGATATAATTGAAGAACATTAATAGAAAATTAGCCGCCTTGGTAGCTCAGTTGGCAGAGCGCTGGCTTACGTTGACCGCGTACCCGAGGTCAAATCTCGGCGAGGCGGATTTGTAATCGTGCCTGACAAAGCCAAGGTTATAAGGGTTTTCTCTAGGTTCTGCGGTCTTCCCTCATCATTCTACCAACACTCTCTACAATCCCCCCTTTCATCATCCCCGTCTCGAAACATAAGGCATCTCCTGTGTTAGCGTGGCGTAGGCCCTATAAGCCTCCGTCCGCCACAATAGATGTTTCTCGCGATTTGTCCAATTATCGGTAGATGGCACTGGTGGTGGATTATAGACGAGTCATTATTTTTTACAAGAGGCACCGAAGCCCCCCAGGTTCCTGGTTGCCTGACGGACATATGAGTACTTATGCGCACGAGAAATGGCAACTCACCACCAGAGTTATGGTACACGGGTTGAGAGAAATGCGTAGTGTGTGAGTTATAATAATAAGGGAGCAAGTAAAAAATGTGTGGATTACGGAATCATTTTAGATATATGTAAAAATAACGAGATGATTAGAAAAGAATGTGCAATAAAACTCACAAATTCAGCTCAAATTATGCCTAGTCGAAGAGAGTGAAAACGTGAGTAACGGAATAGTACATTATGCAACGAGCCTATAATGGTAGTAACTAAGTCGCGAGTATGTTTATGAAACGAGCGCAAGCGAGTTTCATAATTTTCATACGAGCGTCTTAATTACCATTATAGTCAAGTTTCATACGACTTTTTATGTCCGACCATATTTCTAACTTGAAATTATTCAGAAGTATTCATTTTATTCTTATGTGACTGAAGAGCAGAAGTGACCTTGTGCATAGCTGTAAATTGTGAGATGTGCACAGACGCGAAAGTATTGATTTTTTTCCGAGGAACAGATGTCCACATTGACCTTGATATAATCTAGAGAGTAAACTAAATATTAATATTGATATAACATTGAAATTAAATTAGACATTGAAAAACGAGATGACAAATTGAATTTATTTGAATATTATTTACAATTAACGCTAATTATTATAGTAACAGAACATTACCTTCCGCGACAGTATTGGATTTCCAGCCTCCGTGACTTTTCGCTAATTGTCTTTCGATTGCATATCCGAGAATAATCGATACTTGCGATTTTATAATGGTACAATCAGTACAATGGAGATTTCTCATTGGCTGAACAATTGAATTATAATGAATAGGTGTACTTTAATGAGGTGCATTAAAGGGCTACTACCAGGTGTATAATTACTACATTTCGGCATGGTCGAGCATAAATAGTTTTAATGTGAGAATTGCGACATAAAGTATTTAAAAAAGTAAATAATATGCTCACTAAAATTCATGCGAATTTAGCTGAAAATAGTCCTAGTGCTAGTGTGTCACAGGAAATTAAGAGAAAGTTGTAAACTATATTTGCGAGATATAATTTTTCTTAACAGTAATCTCGTTAATTTTATGTGATATTATATGGAACTTAATGTTCTTCTTTGTAACAAGTGACTAAATGTAAAATACCGTAGTTGACAACTTTATATCCTATCGCAAAGAACACTTAAAACAAAGATAAAAGTACATAATCGAGTACACCATTACTGCTTAAAAGGATAGAGTCACCACCTGCTCCCGCTATGAACGTTCTCAAATATTTGTTTATGACAGCTCCAAGCTTACTGACGTCGGAGTCTGGATAAAACGAACACCACAGACCGTAAAAAGCAGATTGTCACACGTTGGATTTGCATAATATAGTTTAGTAGCGTGTCGAGAATCGCTTTTCGATGAGAAACTGACTGTATATAGGCAGTAAGAATCAAACTACTGTCCAGATGTTGCATGGATATAGGAGATGATTACCTAAATGTGACGTCACCAAACGCTACTAATAAAAATTAACCAAAGCCGGTCTGTTTTCATTCACTCATAGCCCTGCAGTCTTGTTTATGGTCAGATTCACCAGCTATAATCACTATTGTTTCTATGATGAATTACAGTTTTAAATATATTTATAAGTAGAGATGGGAACGATATATCGGTTTTTACGAAATACCGATATTTTCGTTTCGATATAGCGATATATCGATATCGAAATTTTGATTCAATATATCGTATAATATATCGGTTTTTCCATAAATTTATCGATTTTTGTGGAATTATTATCATTATCAATAACAACAAAATCCACAATAGAAAACTCCGATAATTCCCGAGAGATGGCGCTACTGAAGGTGTCACCTCACTCAATACCTTGTTCTAATTGGCTGGACTGCAATTCGAATTCAAAATGTTTAATATGCAGCACCAAATTCGAAATGCAGCGTGTGCGAACGTGAGACAGATGGGAAGTTTATCTACTACTGTTATTGTTATTAATGTTCTCCAAGGCAGGAGAGCAACTCCCACCCTGAAAGGGAACCGTCTGACCTCAAAACGGGTATCAAAACTTTTATTTCTATATTCTGAAATGGAAAGAGAAACAAGGATTTAATTTAAGTTAATACATTTGTTTACGTCTATGATTTCTATAAAAAACTTAGTGCTGAAATTCTGTTTTCTTATTATATCTTTTGTGCATAAAAATTCTATCCCTATAATCATCACCATTGTTGTTTGGAATGTTGGAGTGTAACAATAACTTGCTATAGAAGGATTGTATTAAATTAACTGCGAAGTTTGTTAAAACTTGTAACATTCTAAGTACGGTTTACTCAAATTTAAAAATAATTACAAGTTCTGTTTACTTACATTTAAAAATGATTACGTTGCTAGGTAGAAAAGAGCATTATATCTGTGTCCTGGATTGAATCCTATATAACATTAGAACAATTGAGTCGTGTTCCAATATCTAATACTCAAACATGTAAAGTTCACTTAACCCTTTCCCACTATATCATTTAAGCTCCCTTGCCTCCACCATAATTTTGATTTAGGTTAGGACCTACATCATATGATATTGAAAATGTATTGTTTATTGTTACAATTTTGCATTTATGCTTTTGACAGTTATGATGTTAATTTCAATGGCAAAAAAATATTAAAATTTAAGTAATTTTATTGTAAGACAGCAAATGTACACCTGAAAATGCAATGTGCTTAAGGAATAGCGATATATCGATAATCGTTCGATATATCGATATATTTTCTGCGATATATATCGTTTATCGAAATTAGTTTTGCGATATATTGCAATATCAATATATCGGTATTTAATTTATTTTCGCCCTCACTATTTATAAGTATTATCATCATTCAATAAATACACACGAAAAACAATTGAAAAAGATTGTTATATTTAAATTGAGTTATTATGACTAATTAGGAAAAGTAATAATGATAAGAAAATTAAATTTAAATATTATGGAACTTCCTGTATGAATTATTTATTATTATTATTATTATTATTATTATTATTATTATTATTATTATATTGATATTTAATATTATTGCTGCTTCTGCTACTACTGGACTACTATTAATTATTTATT